>NW_027153085.1:11132-144400 GCF_002600585.1 Cystoisospora suis
TAATGATAGATAGCTAGATAGACCCGAACAGAAGGGAACTCCCAGGTGTTCATTGAAGATAAGGTCTTCTCTCACATCCATCCTTTCCTAGCCTCCCTCTATGCTTCTGTCAATGTTGCTTGATGGACCTTCTATGCTTTGTCTCCCCCTTTGCATAATGATTGGTTCTACTTCCCACAGGTCTTCTCAAAGATTCGCTCAACATTCGGAGGTCGTCTTAAGACTCTATGTATGGGAAGCGCCCCTATGAAACCTGAGGCGATCATCACTCTACAGTTGCTTCTTGCTTCACCTGTCTGCGAGGTAGGCCAGAGTATAGTCTACGGCAGTTCTAGTAGTAGTAGGAGTAGTCGGGGAGTCACCTATCAGTATCTTCATGGAATGGTTCTCCTTCACATACAGTCAGATACCCATACAAAGAAGCCGAGCGTATATATGTACATATATGCGTGTGTTTGTTTTCTACAAGGCCCTATGAATGCTCTGCAAGTCGTCAAGCTCGAGAGCACCGCGGGTACATGTATCTTGTCTATATATGGATAAGGTATACAGATATCGCTATAGATATCTCGTGTACGTAGTGGTGGTGTAGAGAAAGAGAGATGTATAGAACTGCTGCCTGGACGTCCGATCACTCAGTCCTTCGGATCTTCTCTGGTATGGAACCTCAGTCAATGGATGTCTTGCTTCTTTAAATTTCCCATCACTCTCTTATTCTCAGGAGACACGGGAAAGCGATCAGGGCTTCTTTCTTAACGACTTTGTTAAAAAGTCGAGTGTAACTCAATATCTCAAATCATTATCTCTTTCCTGTCTATAGACTACAAGGCCCTATGAATGCTCTGCAAGTCGTCAAGCGCGAGAGCACCGCGGATACATGTATCTATCTACATGTATCCACGCTATATCCATAGCGGGCTGTATTACCTACCTACACCTGAAGTATCGTAAGGTAGATAAGAGAATAAACGTAAAACGACTTCATAGATCGTCATTTATAGATAGACCGTGTAAGAAGTAGCCTACAGGTTTTCATGATGTGTCATATGTGTATAGGGCTGGGGTATGACAGAGACAGGTATATGTTTTCTACAAGAAGCATCTGATAGCACGAAAGGAACGCTAGGAGGTCCGCTACCCCATTGCGAGTTCAAAGTTGTTTCTCTCCCTGATCTACGCTATTCAGCGGCTTCAGAAACTCCGAGGCGAGTCAGAATCATCTGCAGGTCATCGGAAGTCTCTCCCATTTGCAGATACCCATCCATGTGGTAGATTGAAGCATGAGGCTCCATCGTACAGTCTCCTCGGAAGATACTCAGGAACATTTCACCGTTTCTTCGAATGTCGCTCTTTGGAAGTATAGGGGGAAGAGTTAGATACCGCTTGATAAATGCTTTAAAGGCTGACACGGGCTTGGTATGTGAGAACAGTTGCTATAGTAGGCGTACAGATGCAGATTGTACGTTATCGATAGTGCTTCATGACTTACTCGAGCTCCTAAGCATGCATAAGAGCCTTGCCTGGTGACTTTTTTTTCTTTCCCCCTTGTGTATATACACCTGCTTTTCTTTTCACAGAGGAGAGCTATGGGTACGAGGTCCTTCTATTATGAAGAGATACTTCCGGAATCGAGAAGCAACAGAGGCAGCTCTAGATAAAGACGGATGGCTTCGCACCGGAGATGTTGTCGAGCTTCTCTTACCTTCAGGAGCCCCACGTATTATTGATCGTGCAAAGAATATCTTCAAACTCGCTCAGGTCAAAAAATACACTCAATCATGTGTGTACATACACCTCTCTCTCTCTCTATATATATATATATATATGGACGAGTCAGAAGTTTGATTTTCCTAGAGGGGGTTAGTTACATCAGAGGGGACTGCAGGCCCGTAGTGATTTGCATGTAGGGATGTGATCGCAGTTCGTCTTTCTTCTTGAGAAAGGAAAAGAAAATAGATGTATTATATCTGTGAGAGGAAGATGAAGAGAACGTAGGAGGCGCTGGTCGATCCGCCTGTGAGATAGCTACTTGACAAACTCAAGTGTGAGAATGACTATACAATACGAGATAGAGTTAGTCCCAAGCAAGAGCTTGATTCAGTGGTTATCAAGGTCAAGGTGGAGTTCAAGTCTTACACTTAAGTGGAGGATACTCCATTTCGTACACTAGAGAGATACCCATGAGTATCCACATGCGCAGTCCCAGTGTCATGATGTGCTGAAACGAAGCACGTAGGAGGCTTAGGCTGCATATGACTCAAACTGGAATTCTGCTGGCTTTGATTAGATAATACTTCCTTTTTTCTGCAGTCGCGTGTACAAGGCTGGTGTACGGGGGTTACTGTAGGCATCGAATGTAGGGTAACGCGGTGGCTCGGTTGAAGGGTGATCTTCTACGCCACAGCCTCTTCGTAACACCTTTTCTTCTTACGCATCTCATTCAGTCCAATTTTCCAAGCGACTCATTAGTTGGAGATATGACTTTGGCTTCTCAGAAACTTCGCTGTAGATCCGTCTTGAATGATCTCCCCTTGCTTAGGTGTGAATACACTAGCCAATTTCCCTCCTCGCTCTTTCGCTTGTTTGAGAAAGATCAGGATCAGAACGAATCGCGCTTGGTGTTTCATTCTGTCGATTGTCAGGAGAAAAGTTTTCGAAATCATACACTCATGAGAATACGACTTAGGACCGTGGTTAGCACAGAGAGAGGGTGTATGTGGAAAGTAGCAGACTATGACGTTGCTTCTTGCATGTGTACCTACGTGTCCGGGGACTTCATTCTGTCACCCCCATGGTGACCTACATATTCACATGCATTCAAACGGAGGCAAAACGTTCGAAGAGCTAGTCTTTCTGTCGGAGTGAATTTCTCTCTGTTGTCTTTATTTTCAGCGATCTATGCTAGAGTCCTTTGAGAGTCTAGTGTGTTAGAGTGGGCGTATAGAAAGCCATCGAGGTGACGTTTGAGAAGTTGCCAGGTGTGTTTCTTCCTTTCTTCTGTATGTCATGAACAAACAGGGGGAGTATATTGCGCCTGAAAGACTTGAAAACATCTTCGTCGCTTCGCCGTACGTGGAGCAAATCTATCTTCATGGAGATTCGGTTCAGGTGAGCCGTCTATAGGGCGTATGTAAGAGAGGTGGAGCATAGGGAGAGGTCCTTCCACAGCACCGCTGACAGGTGACCTTGTGTACGTAACTGTCAACAAAGAGAAGAAAGGGTTGTGAAGAAGAGGAGATGAAGCATGAGGGGGAAGGTGAAAGCTCCTGTGTCGTGTGTTAGGCCGTATCGGATGATGTAACAGATGAATGCCTACGTCCTCGATACAGTGGTGACAGGCCGTGCTTACTGACTCGCGAAACGTGTCTTTTAGAGGCGGTTGGACTTCCTCTTCCTTGGTAGATGCTGTATAGACTCCAGACGTGACTGAGGGATTTCGGAAAGGGGGGGGGGTAGATATGACGTATACGTTTGTCGATCTGCACAGCAGTGGAGGGATGGATGATTTTGCAGTATTCTCCTAGCAACCAAGTTCGGACAAAGTCTTGACTTCACCGTATAGCCTCTTAGCTCCGACTTCTCTAGCTATATATATGTTTACACATCCCGTATGTATATATGTTTGCTGGTATGCAGTATCATAGTAGAAACACCATTACATAGTCCTTGACTGGTAGGAAGGATAGAGAGATAGATCAACTGTGTACTCGCTATGCCTACCCCCCTTCGTTACTTGTTAGTCTTCACGCCTCCGTTTTCTTCTGCAGAATTGCCTAGTTGCTGTTGTTGTGCCACCCAAAGAGCCAGTCTTGGAATGGGCGAAGAAGCACGGAAAGGTAAATTGGTCTCCTCTTCTCTTCTTGTCTCTTAGAAAGCACATATAGGACCAGGGGAATGGAGGTGGTGTGAATAATGATGATGATGAAATGAATCGTAGTATGCCCTAAACCTGCTCTCTTTGCACACGTGGATCAACCCATATGTAGATCACTTCTCTCCACAAGGGGGAGGGAAGGAAGGGACGGCACAATCCGGCGTAAGAAAAACATGTCGGCGGTAGTTCTTCCTACGTCTCTGCTAAGATTTGACTGTCTAGGCATATGTATAGACACAGTGCTTACACGAAGTGTAGAGTCAACCTGTTAGCCGCTCGGGAAGACATCCGTACTTGCAAGGTATATATGGCTTTGACGGAATGCGCTCTCTTACGTAGAGACAGGCGTACTCGTACGGTACTGATGTGCGCTGCAATAGGCGGTCGAGATTTTTGAATATGCCTCGCGTATCTGACACGTAGTGACACTGTAGCATGTAGGTATGGATATGTACATCTTCAGACAAAATGTTCTGTAGGAGGGGCTAGTTAGGATTGGGGAGTCGTGCTGGCGATACGAAGCCGCGCGGGCCGGAAGGAATTGGAGCACTCCGTAACCCCGAATTTCAGACGTACAGGTTGACATAAAGACCTTCTCCCAAGCTGAGAGCACGTCTTGTCGAAAATGATGTTTCACTACGCTGCATGCGCCTGGTGTTGTTTCTGTAAACACACACGCAGGTCTGTTTGACTTGAGACGTTGCTGGGTAAGGGTAGTAGGAGGAAGGACTCCTTTGGTGCCCGACAGTTTGCGAAGCATACCACCACAAGGGACAGATCTAGAATGATAATAAAGCTTTGAAAACGACACGCGGAAGCGCCTGTGTGATTGGTGTATGCGTTCGTCAGGAGGAAGTTCCATATTGCGATTTGCTGAAGGATGTTGCACTACGCCGAACAGTGCTTAATTCTATTGCGGAGGTCTCTAGGGGACGAGTGTACCGGTTTGAGGAGCCTAAGAACGTTTTCTTAACGCCGCACCCTTTTACCACTGACAACGGCTTGGCTACACCGACTATGAAAGTGATTCGGAAGCAAGCGAAAAAAGAATTCCGCAAAGAGATAGATCAGCTATACGAGGAGTTGAAGGGTGAGCAGTAGTTTGTATCGCCCCCTATCAGCAGAGATCTGTTGATTCTCATGGGATGGCAAAGAAGATATTCACTCACTGGCCTTTTAGGAAAGTTTTCATACAAGTGATGAGAATAGTATAGTCGTCCGCCTGCCCGCTAAGTAACGAAAAACGACTCTAGAATGAGCCCCTTGATAGGTGATGACGCCAAGAGGGCCATTGTGGTCTGCTGGCGAAAGGTGACGAGATCTATTTATTGCGCCATGCCCCGACACGCCAACTGACGAAAGGGCAGGTGTGTGTCGGTGATTCTATGCCTTTTGAACTTCGTGTATACGGTAAAGAAAGCATGCGTACAGGCGTTGTTCCGTGTCCCTCACGAGTTGACGGGGGGGTCTCGTCGGGCGCGCCGGCTCTCCAAAATTTAGCCGCCGGGAAAAGACGGCGAGCTGACTTTACCGGGTTGTTCTGTGTAGTGCCCTTGCGGGGTCTTCAGCTTGATTCTGGGGTGAGAAAGGGCAAGTGAATGTGGCAGGGATAGCGTGCGTGAGGCGTGTCCATTGAGTTGTGTCTACACGGAACCAACAGAGCTACTCCGGATGTTCTTCTACTTCTTTTGCCGATCTGTATCGCTGCGGGACTAGTTTGCGGCTCAAGTCAGTGTCTCGTAAATAATCCCCCAAGTTTAGAGAAAAGATACCTTTTGTTGTTTTTCTGCGGCCGTTGAATGGTGTCCCACGACCACAAGAGTCACAGCAGCCTATCGGCCCGATCACCGGGACAGCTGGCTGTGCTTCGTTGTTCGTGATAGGGTTTAATCCGAATAGAAGCCCCCCGCTGGCGCGTGGGACGCTCCCTTGCGGTGCGCGTAGCTGCGCTAGGGCCTTTTCACTTCTCGTGTACCTTCAATGTGCGTGTTCTTTGTGTAACGGGAGGCAGATAACAAGCACGTCACGCGAGACTGGCTTTCCGAGTCCGTTTCCGGGAAGCGGCAGTAGTAGCAGTAGTAGCACGCTAGTCCTGCGGCTCGGCGGTAGAGACCTGTTGGGTGGGAGTGACCGTCATTGATCATATAATACTAGTAATTCTTCACTTTTGATTGAGGCTGCCTGTCGCTCAGGTTATATTGCGGCTGTGGTATGTATATATATATATGTATATTACGACATCCCAGGAGCGGCTCAGTATCCGTGTATAGCCGGGATGGCTTTCACGTGCGCGGGGGAGGGAGCGCCATACACTTGTATCTTCATCACGTTTGTTGGAGTTTGCTGTATGCCAGCTAATGTCCCCTTTGTAACAAGACCTTTTTTTTGTCGTTCCGCTTGTCGGGCAAGAACAATGTGCTTTCAAAATCCCGGGCCATGGTTATTGGCCGGTCTGGTAAGGAGATTCTGGGTTTGAACGCGCCACGCGGACATGCAGTACTGTGACTGGCAGTCAAAAAGGCCTCCCAGGAGCGGCCGGCGCAGTTTGACACGGAAAGAAAGTAGGCTTTGTTCAACCATGCACCACATGCCAAAGCACGTCGCCCCAGCTTCCCCGCCTTGAACGAGAGCGGGGCCGCTGTAATTTAGGGGTCAGTCTCGGGATCAGTCTCGACAGCGGAAAGGCGCACACTTCTTCTCTTTGAGCCACGTCAGGGATGTTCGCTGCGGGAGCGGTGGCAGTGGACAGCTCAGCGCCCATGGCGGTTTCCGGGTCGAGCCTGACTCCTGGTGCTATGGCGAACCAGCCTTTGGTTAGCAGCGAAGGTTGCAGTATCAGGCTCGATAACGCTCGTGCTAACGCCTGCAGCTCGGGCAGCCGGGGAGATCGGGGTGCTACCTTCAGAAATACTCCAAGTGCGAATGTTGCCGCGCGAGGAAACAGACAGATGGCTGCCCTGGGCTGAACAGTCTCAGATCTCGGCTATCGCTTCACATGTCTCAATGTAGGGAGCTACGCTGTCCTGAACAAAAACAAGGGGGGGCATTCTGCCGGTCAGAGAGCTGTCGCACCCTGCGGCTCTGCGGCATCACTCTCTATGATAGGTTGGAGAGCAACATTTAGAAGGTTGTCGACCTGCAGAGAGCATGGAAGACACACCGGCTAGGAGCGGATGAGAAAACGGGTGTTTATTTGAAGCTAACATAAGGGGCAAGGAACCCGGACAACTATGTGGTCGATGAAGAGGCCTCTGGCCGTCCTCTCCCCTTCGAGCAACAAGGCCAGCGACTTCTCGGTTAGAAAAAAGACCCTCGGGAAGCGGCAGGAAGATGGCGCCAAACACGATGTCACCTGCGTCCGCGACTTCTGCCGATATCCGGCACATGCACTCACTTCCACTCAGACCTGAAGCTGTGCGTCCACAAGGATACCCACCACGAGTGGCGTGCCCACCATCACATAGAGTGTCCCTTTCGTTCGTATATGCGTGATTGTGAGCCTGACATTCTCCGGCTCTCTCCGCACTGGCACCCCATGTGAAAAAAAGTATAGTGGAGAGGCGGAAAAAAAGGAGAGGCGCCTCCAGACGGCAGCATTACCCTTGCTGGGACACACACGCAAAAACTCGGATACTTCAGCGTTAGAGTGTGCCTGACGAGATGTCAACATAGTTTGGCAGCTGCCAACAAACGCAAAGGCGCAGGGTCCGTTGGGTGTACGGAAGAACGCGGTCGGTTACCCATCGCAGAGACAGCGCACAAGAAATACCGCTTTGTGCCTTTCACACGCAAGTGCACTTCTTGCCATCAACGGTCGGAGCCGTCAAGGAATTCTCAGGCTCGAGATGTCAGTTGGCGCAACGCTGAAAACACGTCTTACCTCGGCGCACTGCAAAAGAACGGAATCAATGAACTCATCGAGATCCGTCGTCGAACTGTCGGAACGTCCGAGACCTTTGTCCGTGCAGTTAGCCGGGGATGCGGCCTTAGCAGGCGGAACGGGCCTCTCTGGCCCTGCCGAGTCTTTTTGCTCCTCGCCACGGCGGTCCTGAAAGCAAAGTACCGGTTGATGCGTACGGGAAGGAGAGGACTATAGTGCCACGCCGGCTAGAAAGTACCGAAGTTTTGCTGTAGGCGGAACACCGAGCACAGCAGACGGAAGGAGATGGATTAAAGGACCGTACCTGTCGGTGGAGGAGTCCAATGATAGCTTCGTTCCTGGTGGTCTCCTCAAGTGCCTCCTCGATTATGGAGCAGTACTGAAGACGCCGGAGACAGTCAAACCGCGTACCCGTGGACAGGTCTCTGCTCTCCCCGGAGAGAATGATATGTACACTTTTCCGGCTGGCGGCCGCTCAAGGTACTTTACTTCACCAGGAAGTGGACGAACGCAAGCTGCTTCTCGACAGAGAGATGTCCTGTTGGTTCGAACGCAACACGCGGTGTGTCAGCGCCACCCAGGAGAACTAGGCCACGTGGACTTCAGGGTGTCACGTCACATTACTCTAACTGCGTGATATGGTATGGCAAGTGAAACAGCAACAAGTGCAGCAGACAACGGGAAACGGGACTGAATGCGCCAGCACCTGGTGAGTCTACGCGAAGCCAGGTGACCCGCTGGAACACTTTGCCTAGCGCTGTGGCACTATACTTACACAAACTCTCTGCGATAGTAACTAATCCAACAGGCCTGTGTCAGAACTTGAGAAAGCTTTCCTACGGACGGCTTTTGGTTGGAACCGATTTTTCTCTTCCAGAGAGACCCAATGCCCGGTTTCTGCACTTCGAGTCGATCTTAAACTGGCTAAGTCGACATCAATGTGGACGGCAGCGGTGTACTTAGAACCCAGAATTTCAACAGGTGTGTGGACCTACCTCTCCTATTTCAGTGTGTAGCTGCTCAAGCTGAGCCTCCGTTTCCTTCTGCTCTTCCTCCCAGACCTGCTGCATCTCTAAGCCAACGCAAGAAGCAAGACTCCAGTTGCCGGGAGCCAGCAGCATAGCGAACTTGTGTGTGATGTGCTGACTGCACGTGCAGTGGACAGCATGGGATCCTGAGGTTTAGTCGAGGTCTCCCTTGCAGCCAAGGCATTTCTGGGGTGCCTGAGAAGCCAAAGACTTTCAGTTATGGCTTGCAGACACCACAATTCAAACTGGCGTCAGGAAAAACAACACAGCTGTCTTCGGATTGCGTAGAAGCTCGAGAAGCCAGGATGCATAATTGTGGTGCTGGCTCCTGCCGAAAAGACTGCGAGCGTCTTCTCCGAAGCGAAGTTTACCTAAGCAAGTGTACGCTGCTTCTCCAGGCTTTGATAGACGGATGAAGGCACTATGGGCTACCTGCGAGGCATGCGACCTGGAGCTCCATCTTCGCAATCTCTTCCGTTAAGTTGGAAATCTGCGGCAGATCGGAAAGACCCGCTAGCGGCGCCTGCACATCTTCGAATTTGAGTCCCTGTTCTTTTGCTGCCACAGATACCGACTGCACGCTCTGAGAAGAAGACAAAAAGTTCGCGTTTTCCGTTGAAGGCGCGCTATGGCTTACAAAAGACAGTCTCCCGGAGAAGCCCGCCACCCGAGTCGTTGGCTGCGCCCTCTACTCCCAACGCCCAAGAGGCCCACACCTCTTGCTTTACCGTAGGAGATTTCGAATCCCGGTTCGAGTTTGCCCTTAGAACACTGGACGCTCGGTGTTTTTCCAGTGTGCTGTTCCAATCAGGCGCTGCGCCTGCAAAACCAGTCCTCAATCAACTACCAAGATGGCACCGGCTCGCTACCCCAGGGTCAGACGGTATCCATGCAGTGCTGCGTACCGGCTCAGCCGCGGAGCGCCTCGCTGTGGTCTCAAGTTGCCCGGTTGTCTAGCGCACCTCAATCTCCTTCCGCAGCCCCGAACGTGTCGCCTGGATTTGCTGTATGACGCTGTTGCCCCGGACGAGAAGATCGTCGAGCTCCTCGGTATTGATGGCCGGAGTCGAAGGATTGACTTCTACTTTTTCTATGTTGTTGAGTTGTTCTTGTAAGCTCTGTTCTTGTTGAAGCCTCCATTTGCGAAGATTTTCAAGGCACGTTTCCGCTTCTGTCAGGAGAGTCGTGTCTGGGACTACAGGAATGGATAGTGCTAACTGACGTGTTGGGGAGGCCGATGCGCTGCGGCTTCTTTCTTTCAGTTTTTCTCTGTCCGCCTCTCCGTCCGCACACTCGCGAGAGGTATCATGGCCTTCCACAGGCTCCACAGGCTTTGTTAACGCATCCTCGAGTGCGCAGTTGTGCGCACTCGGAGACTTGTCTTCCGGCTTCTCCATAACTGCCGGTGCCGAAGTACACGACGGCCACACGGGCCTAAATAGGTCGCGGCCCCAGTGAGCTGAAGTCCTCAAGCTATTGCTGTCTTTCTGAAGGCCTACCTTTGTACGCGAAACTATATGACACAGGCGCAACAGAAGAAGCAAAGCGGCTGCTGCCTTCTATCGGGGATCAGCTGGTCGTTCTACAATCCCAGCAGCTCAGCTGGCTCTGGGGGCCGCCACAGATCAAAACTGACTGGACAGATCTCAGTCTCAGTCTGCTGGTGAAAGATGCCCTGTGAGAGCTGTAAGCTAGTGGTCATTCAACTTAGTAAGCTCACACCCCAGAAAGGGGGAGGGGAGCCCTGTTCTTGCGTCCCCGTAACCGTGAAGGTCTCCTTCAGGGCCCCGTCAGCCCTGCTCTTAGGCCTTTCGTGCACATGCCCCACACCGTAGTTGACTGCGAGTCCCTCTTGGCTTGACCAGATCGTGGCTATCTGCATCGGCACTAACGACACCAGAGAAGAAAATGTCTGCTTGTTTGCTACCGATAAACTCCGAAGAATAGGTAGGTATCCAGCTTGAGCCAGAGTTCTTCAGTCGGCTTTTCAAGACTCGCGACGTAAGCCGCCCCGGCAAACCTCAGAAAGTCAGCGGCGCCTCCGTGAAAGCTATCATAGGCTTATGCTCGCGGGGGGCACCTGCTAGGTGCCTCTCGAGGCGGAAGCTTTCCTCCAGGTGTACAGGACCCTTGGTGCAGCGTTGCTGAGTTTCTTGATTACCCTGCTTTTGTCCGGAGCCTGGCGCAATGTCACAGGGCCTTCCTCCTGATTACACAGAGGAATGGACTTTCTGCGAGGTGCTCTTGTTCACGAGAGCCCCAGGGTCTTAGCTGTAACTATTATGATTGCAATAGCAAGTGTACTGAAAAGTTCAGTTGGCCCGGCAGCTCCTAGCCAAGTAATCATGCTACTAGGCACACAGCTTTATGGGCTGCTGTTAGCCTTATCCTGTCATTTGCCTTAGACGATACTCCAGCTACCTCTTGCGACATGCACCACACTAGAGCAGCCACTGCAAACGGCCAAACTGAGCAGCATGGTGATGACGTTCTCAGTGCCCTACGTACTACGCTTGACAGGTACACCAACACGTAGTTCTTGTGTCAACAGGTCACTGGTCTGCCTTCGTGCGCCTTAGCGATTGCATCTGTTTGCCCTTCTCGCACCTACTGGCTGACAGATCTCCCGCTTCTGTCTCGTGAAAGATATCTTTTTCTGGCTAGCGCTTGGGCTACCATGTCAGGGTGCAAGGTGACTTGCGAAGAAAGATTGGGTAGCAGCGACTGAATGTAGGGTGGCCCCAGGGGGTCCTCCCAGGACACTGCTAGACAACATCGAAGTCAGATACCTTTACAGGAAGATAGTCAAAGAAAGAAAAAGGGAGCAACGGGTCAGGGGGTTTGAAGTGCGGTTTGGGTTTCTCGGCGGCGCTTGTACTAGTACTCTCCAGTAAAGCAAAGGCCTGACACCAATCAGATAGACTCCGTTGGCGCCCCCGGGTACTCCACGTGCTCGGCTACCCTGCGGTAGGAGGCCCTCCAGCGACTGTTTGACTTTGGGTGTCCTGGAGTGGACCAACTAGTCCACGTTATCATCTTGCACTGTAGTGCAAAGTGCTCAGGAGTTTTGTCCGTGAGGTGTCTTACTGTACTTCACGCACCAACGTGGTTGCGTACTACAAGCAGGCTCACGTGCGCGGGCGGCAAGGTCTGGCCGGCGTGAATCTGCCGCCATGAAGTTCGCTTTCGTTTCCTATAGGTACAGCTGTCCTCTATATGCCCACGACAGGCAGATGAGTACGACGTGATGACCTGCGCCTCCGGGGCACTCAGTCTCAAACTGACTGAGGGGCGTAGAAACTTCTCTATTACCATCGACAGTGAATGTCCATCAAATGCCCGTTTCACGAAGAAAATCTGGACCCCCTGCAAAAAGTCTGCGATACCGTGTTGCTGAAGCCCTGTTTCTGTTTGCGGATGAACGCATTTTAGTAAAAGTAGACATGCGGGGGACTGCTCCACGGACAAACGTGATTACTCCCAGTCAGTTTCCTTCATCCACTGCAGAACCTGCTAGAGGTGCGTCAGCGCGCCCGACAAACTTCAGACCGGCAATACACATAATACTCGCGGAATGCGGGAAAACGTCCAGGGGCTGGATACATTCCACCGTATACCTGCGAACCAATCACACCACATCACGAATACGCCTCAGAAGGCGAGAGACATTCTCCACTTGGCTGCGTGCCTTACAAAGTCCGAGATTTCAAGGACAAGGTGAAAATGGGAAAATGGTTCTGTACCACCTTGCTGAATGATTACACGAGTTTGAAGAATCAAGTCTCCCACGGGAGGTGGTCTACTGCACCTTAACTCCGGCTTAACCGCATACTGGCCGGCAAGCAAGCAGGTGCGCGTCTGCTGCTTTTGTGCGTACCTGTGCACTTCGGCTGAACGGACAACTACGCTCTTACCTTGGAGCCTCTCTCGGGCATCCTTTTTCTCCTGCCCGTTTGTAAAACGCAAGAAGACGGGCAGCGCTGCTGGTGTTGAAGCTGCACGGTACCAAGCCACTGTGATTCTCGTCGGCGACTACAAGAATGAGTAGAGACGCGCTTTCTGCCCTTGACAGTGTTCTCAGACGCTCTTACCCGAGATACGTCAAGGGGACAATGTCACGCAGCATCGAAGGAGGGTAACGAGAGACATACACGATCCTCGGAATAGCAGTACGGCGCAGCCAGCGTCTCAGAGCCTGTACGGAGTCCACAGCAAGAGGCCGTCAGAAGCATCTGCTCAGGAACAATACTTTCAATGTGTGTCTGGATGCATTGCCTGTTTCACTCGAAATGCTGAACGGCAGGTGTCTTTTTATTTGTGTCCAGCCTCTTATCTTCTGTCGATGAAAAACTGCCCTTCCCATGGCGGCATTGGCTGCAATCCTGTCCAGGATACCTCTGGGCTGGGAATCGGCCCTCTGCAGACGGACTCCGGCTACAGATGCACACGGACGCTCGAGGAACAGAAACGTGAGAGTTTGACTCGCCTTGTCACATCCCAGCCGAGGCGGCTGGAGAATCAAGATGTCTGGAGATTCGAGGCCAGGAAACGACACCGGCAAGCCAAAAGGGAGCGCACTAGTACTTTCAGCGCTGATACTTCTATGACCGCCGAAATTGCCGGAATCTCCTCTCTGGCTGTTGCCATCATTTCTGTTGGTTCTCTCGCCTGAGCTGGTGCGAGGCAGAATCTCTCCACGGGATCTCTGTTCTCCTGTAGTCCCGGCTTCTGCATGCAAACTCTCTCCAGAGGAAAAGTCTTCACGAGCATCTTCACCTGCAACAAGCACAATGGTTGAAAGAAATGCGGCGGCCCAGAACGTGGATCCTGAGAAAGGGTAAACCACGCCCTGTATTTGCATGCAGAGTGGGAAACAATTTTGTACAGGATGACCTCTGACAACCGAGCACAGGGGAAGGAATGTTGCTGGTCCCGGAATCCCGACGGCTTGCTGAAAGACACACTTCCAAAGTATCCTTCTCACAAGACACTTACCGTCAAACGCTACATCATTCGTCTCCTGCTCGTACAGCCGCAGAGCGTCGTAAGCAAGAGAATTGAGCTGTTTCTGTCGTCTCCGCCTCTCCTTCACTGGATCGAACAAGCAACGAGCCAACGGGCTCTCAAGGGCACCGCCCATAGCATCCTGAAAGGATTACGCATCAATCCCCACAACAGTCAAAGAAACCTAGCATGCTGCTTCTCTAATAAAACGAACGCCACCCTGGAGTTACATGTTTTTTTCTGTCGTCCACTCATCGACGAGGTCAGGGAGCGGCGAACCACAATCGGGCTTCATTTGCGAAAGCTTCTGTAGCCTGTCTCGATTGTCCTTCGCGGCCCCCAAACGGTTGAGAAGCATGAAGTGCCTCTGTTGCGTTCAATAAGAGAGTCCTCCCCTGAAGATTTGCAACTCTTGCAGAAAAGTCTCCAAACTGTAGGTGACACGGAGCGACTAGCTTTCTGCTAAGGCAACCAGCGCTGGTCGTAATGTTCGCCCGGCTTTCTGGTAGACCGCCGACGGACGGGCTAGACATGCGAAAGCGACAACACGAAGAGTGGAGAAAAATCGAAGAGTAACATTGCCAGTGCGCAGGAAAGAGCCTAACAGCTTCTACACCTTGGATCGTGCTGTTAGTTCAGACGAGCATGAGGATACGGAGAGAGCGCACACTGTCAACACTGTGCCGGTTGTACGCGCGAGGAGGACAAAGTCTTCCCCCGAATGAAGCCAGAAGTTGCGACGTTACTACTTTTGCCAGTTAACTCCATCCATGCTACAAAGTACGTTCCCCCTCAGGTGGACTGTGTTCTGGAGTGCCTTTGAAGATCATGAAGACGACAAAAGAAGCGGGCCCTCACATGGCTTGAAACTCCCTTGTCCAGTGATGGGATGTCCCACCGCCCCGGGGAGACATACTGAGAGAGAACAGCGAGCGTGGACCTACGAGCAAGAGAAGTACACTGCACCACACACATGTGATGCGAATGTGGAGGCTGTCAGTCATATCCATGCAATATTCCAACTACCTTGATGACTTGGGCTGCTGACGACAGCCTAACGGTCGGTAACCGACCCTCAAACTGTAAACCACCGTGACCGGTTTGTTATAAACGCTGATGTCTACTGCGCGCGTGGAAGTGCTCGTCCCAGTCAGATGACCGTGAAAACATGGAGCAACGCATCAAAGATCGGAAGGCCTTGCTGTTGGAAGATTGAAAAAGCCATGGGCTGTAAGGTAAGAATTACTAGGAGACTGATTAAGATGTGCAAAGTTTGTGGCTAGGAGAACGACCAGGTAACACAGCAGATTGTGGGCCGCCTTCTCATAATCAGGCGTCGAGTGACACATCCCCGTATCCGAACACGCAGAGCTTACGCGCATACAACAACGGCATCGTGCCCTGAGAGGCCGGGGACCTTATCTGGCTTCAGCAATATGGCTCGCAGATCTTCAGAACACTGCTGTAGAGCTCCAAGGAACAAACTTTAGTAGTTACCAAGTATACGCGCTACCACGCAGTTGTCCAGAGACAACTGAGCAGCCCTATTGATGAAAACCCTCTCTCTCACCGGGATGAGAAGTCTGCGAGAAAAGCCGATCCGTTCTCGACGCTATTGAGAAAAAAGTTCTCTTCGACCTCGGATAGATTCTCTAGTCGTGAGTCAAATGCAAAAACCTGAGGCGGAGGACACAAGAAGTGGAGACACGTCGAGTGCTCTAACGCGTTCATTCCTAGATCATTTTCTACACTCCACGTAAGAAGCAGAAAGACTAGGGTTGGGCAAGCACGTGAGAAGTCTGAAACGGAGAAAACAGTTCAGGCTGTTGTTGGCTGGATGATTCCCTCGTTCTACTCGTCGCCCTCTCTGTGCGGACTAGAGAAGCAGAAAGACTGGTTCTATGTGAACGGACCCCATGGCAGTTTGGATTCCCGTGCCTTCATAGTGACAGGATACAGCGACAGTACATTAGAGTGAAAGAGCCTGGCGCACCAAACCAAGACTCACCCTCCGTGCACGATCTGCAAGGAGAACTGAGAAGACACCTGAGCCGGCAAAGAACTCCCAGACCACTTGGCCAGGCTGAACTTTTCCTAAGTCCAAGACCTTGTCGCACACAATCTTCAACAAAAAAGCATTTGTGAGAAACGACGTGCGCGCTGCGGCCAACACCATACACCGTAGCAAGCAAAAAACGCATACAAAGAGGACCTGTACGTGTTCAGAACCAGCACATGAGAAGGTCCGTAGTTCTGATCTGTCGCCAGCTGAAAGGCTATTCCCCAGGTAGGCATACTGCGAAGACTAACGCGGATGATGAACACACCTTAACTGATTCACAGCAGACCTCAAATGACTTGCGAACTCTGAAAGAGCTTTATCACGTCTGCAAGCGGGAAGGGGTGTTATAGCTTTCATACGGCGCAGGTGCTAAGGACGTAAAAAATCCGGCAAACGTTTTCACCACTTCTTACACAGCACTTGTCGGTGCTTCTGTCGAAGAGTCTGTTGGCCCGCAACGCAACAGTGACAATGCTCGACGATCTAACGCCACCGCATTCCTCTCCGGAAAGAGAACCTACCTGTAATTCGTACTATGACTTTCCTGCTGGCATCGAGCGACTGAAGCACGTGGTCTACCCCATACAAGACGACTTCTGACTGAGATGAAGCTTCCTTTCCAGGCCTGAGAGAAGACCAATCTCATAAATTTCCGACAAAATACACAATGAAGAGAGAAAGGAGAGAAACGGCCAACGGCCGCACTTAACGCCCAGGCTCTGATGTCAGTTTAGCTCTGCACTTCCACGTCACTTCCTGATGGACTTCAGGCACATGGTATGTAAGTCCTCTCCGGCTCTGTTGCTAGAGCAGACAACTTGGGCCAAGACAGATCGGCACGAGGGGTGCTAGGGGCTCTTTTCCGAGCTCAGTCATGGAACTCCTTCTATTTTCATGCCACAGAGGTGTTGGTTGTCTTCTGATAATTCTCACGGGCCCCGAGTCCTTGAGGGAGGAGAGAAGGGAGCCGGGGGACCGCTCCTTCCTAAGCCGCGTTGTGATATATTAATGTGGTTATACCAATCTGTTTATGGTGTCTTGAATAGCTACTCACAGCAGGTAGAAAGGAGTCACCATATCTGCTCCTCGTACCGCACTAAGAACACACGGGCAATAAAGGGTCAGGAATCATACTAGCAACGTTGAAGCTGCCTATATGAATCTCACCAGATAACGGGATTGGCTACAACACCAGCCAAGTCAGACGAGCAGCTTGTCGCGAGAGCATGGGCGACTTCAGAAAGAGCAGGAGGCAAGGATTCTGTATGCTGGCAGATAAAATTTACAAGGACCTTCTCTTTCCCCTCGCTGTCCACTGAAAACCAAAGAGGATGTCTGTGAGAATGTTGCCATGAGTGAGGCGACCGTCTACCTCAATCTCCGAACTGACTGGCGCCGCGGAGCATGGCCTCCCTGTCTCATTGTTCTCAAAGCATATACATTCATCAGCAGTATAAGAAAGTCCCTTGTACAACACCGACACCACGGCACAGCGCTGAGCTGTCAATTTTCACTGATAGACGGGAGGAAAAGCAAGATAAACTCCGAACATCGCAGGATCATATTCGCAGTCCTGAGGAGGTCCAATGGCATTCACAGCTGTTTGATGCTGCCTTGCGGGGAGTCTCAGATCCGCCAAGGAGAGGTCTGCGACGTGGCGTCAGATGTCCCTCGTTGACTAAATGTGTCCTCTCCAAAGTTCATCAGGACAAGCCAAGGCAGATGACAGAGAAGTTGTTAATCAATAAGGTGAGCAGGCGTCCGCGCCGAAGGCAAGACAGGAGTGAGGTAAGAACGGCACCGGGAAGGACACGAGAAAGATAGTCGGCTGATGAGGTCGGGGCTGTCAGGACTCTCACCCATCGCCCAGCTGCCTAGCTTCGGTGTCATGGCCCGCGCCTCAACCTGTCGAGAGTTACATTGCACTCTTTCCCTCAGTCCAATCATGACAGGAGATTCCTCATGAAAAAGCAATGGACCTTCATGCCCCCCGAGTGACACGTCGCCGAATGTGATGATAGTACAGCTACGAAAAGACAACACACAGCAAAGCGATGTCGTTCACTTTCTGTCGAGTGGACTCAGTTAGTGTACTGTACCTGCTGACCGGAGCGAGAGATTCTTGAGAAGGCCTTGGCCTGTGAGTGGATTGAAGATAGTGAGCTGCCCGTCTTTCAGTGCTGGGAGAAGGTGCGCGCGGGCAGCTTTGTACACTCGGCGGACTGCAGACAAAAGACAAAGTATGCTGTAGACTGCGATAGACTGGAGGTCATAGATCGGAGCTCATGAGCATCTTTACTGCAAACAAAGAGAGTCAATGCCGGACTGCTAGCCTCATATTCTGCCTTGTGTCCTTAAATTTCCGCTGGCAGGCACCTATCAGCATGCATACATCTAGACAGATACCCACCGTACACAAACAGTAGGCGGTCAAAAGAAACAACCTCTGCACAGCCCCACGTCCAGGAGAGTATAACCCTTGTTTGCATTCTCCAGCGTTTACGGTTGTGTTTTCTGACTGTTGCAGAGACGCATAGGCGGGAAAACCTAGAAAGCTACAAGTCGATACTGCGACTAGTGAAACCAGCACCAAATCTCTCTATCCACTGTGACTGGGAATGCGATCTTCTGTTGAAGAGACGAGACAGGACGGTTTGTACTACTCCGGTTCTCTCGCATTAGCGACACTTCAGAGCAAGTAGTGACGACACACTATGAGTTTTTCGACCGCGGCTCGTAAGGACTGCGGAGAAAGCACTGACTTCTTGTTTGACTGCGTGTAGGCAGACCTACAAAAGAGCTCTGGAAAGACGTAGGCAGCGTGCAGGGCAAGCTGTTGATGCCCGACACAGGAGATGAGTATTCGTGTGCAGGGTCGCACACGGGTATCATAATTCCAGCTACTCGTAGTGACCCCTTACTCCATGTCACGCGCGCGCCAAAGGCGAGCATACAGAGCGGCTCACTTGCTGCTTACCGTACCCAACTCGTGTTACCTGCTGTACGTACAATGGCACACCTCCGCCAACGCACGAAGCTTTCATTTACATATAACTACAAGCGTACCCACACCGTATGGAAACACACAGTGCAAGAGGTATCGCCCCTTTGTCCATCTCTGTGTTCTTGCCTCAGTAGTAGAACATACTCGCCAGAGAGAGCTTGGGACACTGGGGAATGTCGATAACTTCTGGCGAGCTGAAGTGAAAATGACCTAACCGGGGCCCATTTCTAAGCTGAAGGATGAAATCTGAGCGATTCCGATACCTGGAAGAAACAGAATGACAGGTGAAAAGCACTTTGCTTTCCTCGCTGCTCCATAGTACCGAGACGACGTTTCTTCTCATTTCACGTCCGGCAGGAATGTATACAGGAAGAGAAGACGGGTCATCGTTCAGAATAGCCACAGGCGTCGCCAGAGCAAACTCTTTGAGATGGCACACCAGTCCAGCGAGGGAAGAAGTCACAGGGTTGTTAAGAGTGAAGAGAGGTTTGAGTGGCTCGAGCTCACACAAGTATCGAAGATGGAGGCCTGTCTTTCTGTAACGTGTCCCCCATCAGCAGGCGCATAGCAAAACAAGTGCTCGAGGCTAGGAATCTGAGAGAGCAATTCTTAAACTAGGACGTCGAAGAAAACAAGGTGCTGAAGAAAACAAAGAAGGGCCAATGTATATCGGGTGGCATGAACAGTTTGGAACGGCAGCCCTGACGGCAGGAGAGATGGAAAAGGTTCTTTCCTTGGTCGCGGCGTTGTACAGCTCTTATCCCGGTGACTATCTAGTCGCGAGAGGGGGGGTCAACTGAAAAAGACGAAAGACGGAAAGAAGAGGCTCACGTTCTTCTAACTATCACGCCGAAGGGGGTCAAAGGAAAGCATTACTTGAAGAGATGAATGCATGCATGCGACACCAGACCATGGAGAAGAAAGGACAAGATCCGCATGATGGACTTCTCGTATGTACCTCAGAGTAAAGTGTGTTGATGCAGAATATCAGGCTCACATCAGTTCGTCAGGATGCTGACACGGAATCATCGGCTCAAGGACTCGAAGATAGTTCGGTAGATGCTCCTTCACTGAAGTCCTTAATAGGTTTTCTTTCTCTTCAACTTGACCATCATACTTCATATGTAGGAGTGAACAGCCCCCGCAGTTCCTATCAAAATGTCGACATATGGGAGTACGCTCTGACTCCGCTGTAAAAACGACGAAGAACAAGCAACTCTCTCGGGAAGAGGAAATCCTTCTTTCCTCTTACCGTTGCTTGTAAAGAGCGGTAGGTCCGACCAGGTCTTTGCTCGGACGGGAAAGCAAAAGTCTATTTAAAGGAGAAGCACAAGAGAGAGATCTCCTCTGTTCCCGCCTAAAAAATTCTTCCTTTCGGCAACCTCATCAGACGCATAATACATGAGTATAACCTGCTTCTCAGCAAAGCGATATAACCCGTGTGACTAAGAGCGATAACTGTTCTCTCCAAGAATATGCGACAGCTAATACTCAAGACTTGAATGGGATGACAACGGCTTCAGAACCACTATTCAACTACGCAGGAGATTCGAAAACGCGTTTGTAACTCTCGGCGTACATGCGTGGCCTCAGATGAATCCTTTGGAGAAGATGGAGGCTCTCACTGTACACCTCACTCACGACACAATACGATATAGAGTAGACAGATTCGCTACGTTCTGCGTTGCTTTTCTATCTAGCGCAGTTGTAAGGATACTGCGCCAAACAGCTAACGAATGTCTGTAACGTAGTCCACGTACACGGCTGACGTCAGAATCACCTAACACATGACAGAAAAGTGACTTCAGAAAAACATGCCTGTTCTCTGTCTGAAAAAGGAATGGTTTCTTCCGATCCCCTCCCCTTCATCCCCCACAACCGTCTACTATCGGAGCCCCGCAAGGAAAGTCTAAGAAAATCTCTGTGAATGTCGTTTCCACAAACCCCAAATACTTACATGGACACGTCGTCCCTAATGAGGCTATTTCAAGCTTTCTACCATCCTCACGGCGCTTAATCTGATCGATTCGCAACGTCACCTTCTCTCCTGGAAGAGCACGGAAAAAGGAGAACGAAAGAACCTGTCTCCATTCTCTCACTAGGAGCCGCACCAGACCGCGTCCCTCCCAGTCTAGTCCTGCAACCTGAGAACCCCAGACATACAGTCAGGCCTTGACCTTTGAAGAAGAAAACTCTGTTGGAGCTAACAACTTGAGCTTAGGCCTTCATCTCTCGTAAAGCTTGTCTCCAGGAAGACAGCAGCTCCCACAGCATTCCTGCTTATTGTAACCAAGACAGTCATCTTCTTCTTGTTCGTAGCTAATGTGTGTCGATCTCAGTTGGAGTAGGCGAAAAGGATGCGGCAGGACTCTCCGATGAGGAGTTTGCCCAGTAACAGACTACGTGAGAAGTCAAGGCCGAGGGCTTATCACTCGGACTGCATTCAGTGCATCCGCGGAGGTTGTCATTTTCCCCTGCAGCATGTGTGTCCATAGAGGAAGAATCTCGGGTTGAGCTTGACTGAATGGAGTACTGGAAGGCTTTCACATGACCATTCTGACAAAAGGGCTACAGGAGGCGCTCCGTGAAAGTATCGACGTATTTGTATGGACGCGGGTCTGCATACAGCGATTTCACTTGAGTGGCAGACAGCCACTTATGCAGGGATACTGCACACATAGACATAAACACTGTTACGCGGAGCACGTGCATCCACAAACACACGCAAATATGACTACATATGTATGTACACAGCTGTTTCAGATCTCTCTTAACTTATCTTACCTTGAGACCATTCAATACATCACCTTTCTGAACTCTGTTAACCACATTGAGGAGCCTTCGCTTATTTACGCTGCATCGAGGAGTGAGTGACGGTGAGGAGCTTTCCACTTCCGTAGGCGTGTCTCGTGTACAGACACTTGCCCATTCACCTGCTGCGTGGGATGGCGTGGTGTCATCGTTAACGGGAAAGCGAGTCTGTCCCTTCTGTCCTTGGGGGTCTTCACCTAACACTGATGCTGCATTTGTCTGCAGTCCTCTAGTAAAGAACGACAAGCCTGTGATGCTGGGAGTTGAATGGAAAGAAGAGGAAGCAGGGGAAGGGCTAGAGTGCAGCGCTTGTGTGGCGAAAGACGACTTAGAGTGAGAAGCAAGAGACAGGCGACGCGAAGGGGGTGGAGGACAACCCCAATGAATGACAGCCGCCAGAACTGGTCCAGGATAAGAAGTAGATGAATAAGAAGACGAAGACGAGTACCGACGAGAAAGAGACGGGATACTATCAAGGAGCCTGGATGGGAGACGAAAATCATGTCTCTGGCATGGCGCAAGATCAGACAAAGGAGAGATATCCCGACTAAAACCGAGGGCAAGCGCCACTCGAGTGGAAACACGTGAAAATGAGGACCGCAGGCAATGAGAGAAGACATAGGACCCCGCTAAAGAAAATCGAGAAGTTGGCAGATGAGGAGGCCTCACGACGCCGACGCCTAGGACAGGTTGGAAGTGAATATGCCGGAGCTTTCCAGACACTTTCCATGATGCAGACCCTGGAGACAAGGCAGAAAAATATCGACGTGTTCCTCCTTTCTGCTGATGGCTTGCAAGACGGCGATCTTCCTGGCACCCGATCCCGTCTTTTCGAGGGATCTTGTCTACAGAGGGGCGAAGATGGTTTCTGAACGGAGCGTCCCTCCCAGAAAACGTAGATCGCCTCCACTTCATTGTCCAGTCAGAAGCAACGGATTTCTCTCATTGAATAACATTTCGTCGGGGAGAGATGCAGAAAAAATTCTTGGGGTCAGTGCGGTGTTGGTCTCTGTTTGTGAGCGGACGTCAGAGACGTCTTCCACACACATGGGCCATCCAGTGTGACTGAACAGCCTCCAGGCTTCACTTCGGTAGATGCATGGAAAAGAGAAGACTGGCACGGGAATGCTGCTTCAGAAACCCGGAGGAGAATGGCGGTAGAACAGCGAGCCAAGTACAGCAAAAGGGACGAGAACAGCGGAAGGCACTATTATATTGTGTGTGTAGAGTGTCCAGCCAGACTTACCGACTAAGAAAATACAGCAGATGACCGTACGGAAAGAGTACCACTTCGCATGTGTTGAAAGAGTGTGTCCAGTCCCAGAGAACCTTACAATGAGACAACATCGTCAGCCCTGCCGTGCTAGCAGATCCGCAGGCTGGGCTGGGCGGAACCGTTTCTGTTGCTCGACAAAGCAACTTGGGACGTCTCTACTTTTGAGAAGAAAAAAAGGGAAAGAACGTTGCGTCATGAAAGACACGGATGAAGGGGCGAGAAGAAGCAGCGGGAGGGTTCAAGATTTTCAAGAGCTGCCACGTTCACACTCTCTAACAGCGTTTCTTGAGACACCAAGGAAAGTAAGCAGTGTCAGAAACTCCACATGAGAGGTTCTTTCGCGATTCTGAAGTTACTGCTGGACCCCCCGAGTACTTGCCGAGCTCAGATGAACAATAGTCATTTGCATCGACGCTTATCCCATGGCAGTTGTTCGTGTTGCAGTCATGGCAGTTACTGGTATGTATATGACCCGCCCGATGTAGTGGTGGCGGCAAATAGTGTTTGTCCTCAAAAAAGCTAACGGAGGATGCTCCTGCCTGTTACCAAGAGGGAACTCAGGTAATGCTTCGATGTTACAGAATCGGTGTTGAGCTCACAGGTGCATGCGGCGATGCAAGACTGTCCAACTCACTGTGCGAGAACAGTTTCGTCCCCTTACCTGTAGCCTGCGGATTCAGATGCACGAAAGGACGCGTTGCATCCCTGTCGTACTTCATACAGAAAAAACAAAACGATCAACCTTGAGGCGGGGGCGGCATCGCTGGAACAATACACGAGAGTTAAGCTAGCTGTGTGGTGACGACTCTTCGGTAGAATGCGGATATAGGCCGGCTCACGCCCACATGCGAGTAACGGTTACTGAAGGAGAAACTGTGTCTTGTTGCATGGAGTCTCACAGACGACTTCGGCGAGAGCGCACCACCGGTGCCTGCGCGCACGTCCACTGTCCCTGGTGAAACCTCCACATCTCCTACGTCAATGTTCCACGGTGCCCAGAGTGACAGTCACAGGCACGTCACGTACGTTCACACCTACGCAGCTTCGGGGCTCCGCCATGCGGTCCGCCAGCCTTTACGTTGACGTGCGTGTGGACGGTTGCCTAAAGTCAGGGGACATTCCGAGAATGCCAGTGCTTTTTTTTACCCAATCAGGAGCTTTTTCGCGTCCATTTGTAATTGTACATCCCTGCTGCTTCCTCCGTAGGGCTCGGCTGGCGGGAAAACACATGCTGCCTCTGCTATCTGCATTCCGGGACACCTACTCAAACGCGTCCCCGTTTACTGCCCATCGTGAACACAAAGAGGTCGGTGACGTTGCTGGTCTCAACGAGGCGGCAGTGAGCACGCCACGTAGAGTCAGTCTACGAAATCAAGACGTTTCAAGATTCACAGCATCACTGTTCTGCCGCCGCCCTTGCTCTTCGCGGGGCGAATCGCGGGAGGTTTCCGTGTCTTTCAACATGGTTTTTGGTTTCTGAGCGAAACCCAGAGACTTTGAAAGGAGGCACTCTGTGCTGGACTGGAGCTTACGCAAACAAACAACACTCGAAGAGCGCGGAAAGAGTTAAGGTAAGCTATCGTCGAGTGAAATTTCAAAGAAATTGGTGCACAAGCCCCTGAGCGGTCCACAGGGGCTGGCTAAAGAACCTGAGAAAATCAGTGGCAGATCGGCTCACTCGGCTCTTCAGCATTTCGCTGAACAAGCACTTTCACGCCGGCTCACTACTCCCGGCTAGGTGATCCCATCAGCGACAGTACGTGACCGGTGACCGGGTACCCCCCAGCCCTCCTCAGCTGTACGACAGTGCGAGACAGAGTCCTGCTAAGCAATCTGAGAACGCCCTTGAGCCATCTGCACTTGCCCGCTCGCAGATGGCCGAGTACCGGCAGAGGCGCACGCTGGCAAAAGAGCGGGGAGTCCCCGAGATCGGGAGATGATATCTCATTCAGTCTCAGGTTACGTATAAGGAGTGCCACACGTTCCCATTTTGACTTTGCCTTTCTTTCGGGACCGGAGAAAGTTTACCTTCCGGGATACGTTGGTACCTCCTTGAATATGCCGTGAGATGAATTTTTTCTGCCCGGGCTTGCACTAGTCTGGTCTGCCGCGCACAGCAGGGTAGTGCGGGCGTCATCGCTCCAATTCTCTCAGTGAAACGCTCAGGTTGAGGGTTTCTGACCCTACCGCTCACTAGCCGCGCGTCGTGTAGACTGGACAAAAAGCAGCCGCTGTGGCATGGACCCACTTTGTAGAGAAAAACAGACCGGCAGCAACTCCGTTGTCATTGAAACCTCCGCTGATACAGAATTGGCTGGCGGTTCTAAGCTATGCTGCTAGTTCCAGGAACCAAGCTTGTCCGCCCGGCAACAGGTCGCACCTATCGGTTGCCCTTACAGAAGCACGGTAACAGGGGTGTGGGGCTTCTTTTCAGAGGGAGCCTCTAGGTTGTTGGCGATTGTCCCCTAGTTGCCATGGACAAGTCCGGACTTCGTAGGTTCATCGACTGGCAGTGCGAGAGCAATCGTGACCATTACTTCGCGAGGCCCGCAAACCCGGCGGGAGGGGGCGGCTCTCATGGTCTGATGTTCGGTGACGTTCCTTTGGTCGGTTCCAAATGCATTCAGCTCGCTCAGACGAGCCGCGCAAATAGATATGGCTCAACATAGAGACCAGCGAAGTATCATGCACTGTACGTACCCGATGGGTCTAAAAAGTGCCAGGGTAACCTGCTCAGTTGCGAAGCCTCCTCATCACCTCTCTGTCCTTCTCATGTTGCTATCTCCCGGACCCTGCACTCTAGGCATTTTGGCTTTCTTAAAAACGACAAAGGGAGGTGGACATGGCTCCTCAATACGCTCCAATGACGCGTATCATAGCGGACTGCTACGGTGACGTGCCTGGCTTGTTCGTGCCTCTGTCCAGTGGGCCGTGCCTGAGGGCGGACTCCCAGTGACTTAGCCGGTAAGTAGTATTCTAGGCTCCCCCATAGTCACACACCATAGAAAATGTTACCTGCATCTTTAACCAAACAGTACCTCCGAAGGCCCCTCCTTCGTTACCCCTCACCTGAACACACAGCAGCTCCCGGTTGTCGTGTCTCGCGCGACGGCGGGGAGCCAGTGTTTCGTAGTCCGATGACGCCCTGGAAGCTGTTAGCTTTGGCCGAAGTTGTAGGTCTGGGGTAGTGTTGCTCTAAACCCCTTCGCTCGAGCGCGCAGGCAGTTTTGCAAAATCAGACAGGGCCACTTCTAATCTTCCTTCGGTTATTGATTTCCTTATTCATGCTCCAGGCTAATGTCCCATCTTTAAGGCTTGCTCTCCGTGTCGGCTGTATGTTGCTGCCGCCAACAACTGCAGCCCCCCTGAATCTGTCTGGTCTGCCTTTTTGCTAGCTTTGATATTCTGTTTTTCTTTGGGGCGTTCACGGTTCAACTCTCTTGAAGCCTTTTGCAAGTAGACGAAACCTGCTAAGGAAACAGACACATCCCCGTGATCTGTGCGTGGCTGAGGGGTCCCTACCACAGCTACTGGTAACCCGGACTGGTGTTAGAACGGCGCTGCACAAGACCGTTAGTGACGGACTGTGTTCTTTTCTTTTTGAATCTTCGAGCGTGACCGGTATTGCATTCTCGTTTTCTTCGTTTGAATTCAGTTTTTTTGTTCTTCCGTGCTGTCTTAATTTCGCTTCGTGCTGGTGTCTTACGTTCAGGAAAGAGAATCTTCTCCGATGTTGCCCGCCCCCCCCCATGCAGAGCGGCGCGGGTAGATTGATTTCCGTATCAATGGCCTTGGCTGAGAGCTGATCAAACTGGTTTTTCCCCGATGCCCCTTTTTTTAATCTGTTATGCGCTTCTATTAAGTGTCTCTTCACGGTGATCGGATGTCGCTGGTTTTCGGCAACAGGCCCGCCTCAAGATGTCACCTCTTTTTCATTTCCTGTCAAGTCAATTTGGGATGTAAACTATCGCTTACCAGAGGAAGAGACAGGCTGGAGAAACGCTCGTTTTTGCAGAATGTTCTTTGAAACGTAAAGTCCCACGCCTTTTCTCGTCCAGTTCTCCTTGCACATTGTCGTCCCTTTTTTTTTTCTTTGGGTCCTTTGAGCCCGATGAGATTCTCATTTCCACCGTCACGGACGACACTCAGCACTACGGCAGTAAGGAGGAAGAGAACATTGAAGCGGCAACAACTCCTGTTTTTCTGGGATTGGAAACCGTGGCTATTGGGTGTTAAGCCGACGTAGGTTGGGAGACATTCTCTCTTTGCTTAGCGATAAGCGAGATCACACGAACTGACCGACCGCTTGACGTGCTAGTTTCCGCGTTTTCCTCACAGTGTTTTCAAGACGACTCTCCTAGCGAACGGTGCCATAAAACGGATGGATTTTGCTTTGGTTCTGTGCGTTTTCCGGGCATTGCGTGTTTTGCGGCAGAGAGGAGCAACCCTGATCGCCGCCATTCGTTCATCAGGGGGTGGATTTGAAAACAGTTCATTCTGTATGACAGTCAGTTTACACATGCAAGTGGGCCATTTCAGTGAAATTTATCTTCTTCCCTGGTTGGTTGAGCTGTCTATTTAGTGACTATAGGAGATCAGCTTTGAAGTAAGAATTCCTTAGTCATTAGCAGCTGCTCATGGTTGGCTGCATCATAGTGTAATCGGACGTACGATTTTATCTGTGTCTCGAGATGGTCGTGCACTGTCTAGGACTAGGGGGCTTGCGAAACGATGTGGTGACGCTTTTTGTTCTCCAGTGGCTCTTGAGTCTTTCAAGACTTTCGAGACAAGTAGCCAAGACCCCGGCGTCGTTCTCTTGAGGAAGACACAGCTGGTCGATTGCATACTGAGGTTCGATCGAAGGCGTTGAGATACCGACAGAAGCTAAGTACATATACACGTGGTTTGTGGCTTCAGGAGGTCTACAGTGTAGGTTCTTGCACTCTACAACGCGGGAACGTACTCAATACCAGGAGATTGCTTGGATCTTCTCTTCAGGTAGCATGGCGTGGTATTTTCTCACTTCCCTGTATACTCTCCCACCTTGGAAAGAGCTTTTCTTGTCGTTCATTTTTCTGTCAAAGTGATCAGTCTCATGGTGTTTCCATGTCCCTGTGTTCAGTTGAGCTAGCCAAACGGGAGAGTTCGTGCTGCGAAGGTGAGAGAGAGGAGGACCCGTGGTGAAGTTCCGACAATTGATGAGGCTTCGCCCCGTCTAAGCACTTCAATTTCCCGGGTGTTTGGCAGGACACGCTTGCTCTTACTTTTCCTCGCTTCGGCTGTTGGGAGGTCTCCCGTCCATAAAGTCTTCTACAAGGCTGGCTTCATTTTTGTAGAGGGGAAGCAGAGATTCATTCGAGAGCCGCTTTCAAATCTATAGGAGCCTAATGTCCGCCTATGTTATCACCGTACAAAGCATAGGATATCATCATGAGTAATCAGGACGGCTTCGATTCTTCATTGAGAGAGCCGAGTGCGTGTAATGTGGGTAGTGGGTCAGATGGCTGTTCTACCTCTGAGAAGAGGAAGAACGAGGTTCGACCGTTGTCACCCTCTTCTTTTTCTTTTCTAAGTCCTCAGTGCTTCCCGACATCCGCTGAGTTAGGATCCATCGCAGATTCTTGCGAACAACTTCTTAAACCCTTTTATCATGGTGAACAGAGCGCGGAAGGTTCTTCTTCTTCCTCACCACCACCACCACGAGAGAACCGGACGCCAGAGGCAAATGGCAGATTGAAAGGGGAATCGAAAGCAATCTCTTGTAGTAGTAGTAGTGCATCTTCACCAGAAGGGCGATCGCACAATGAGCTAATGAGACGTCATCAGGGGATGTCTCCTCATGTTGGGACAGAACAGTTGTCTTCCGCCGCCGTCGCCGGTCACTCGGTGCCTGACAGTAAACAAGGACGTAGTTCATCACTCGCTTACAGGGAATCGGATTTTCCACAGTGTGTCTCTTCAAGAAACGTCACCTGCGAAGACCAAGAATGCACAGATTATGCAGGGTCTCTACCGCACGACCTAAAGGGACAACAACCTGGCCATCCAGATCCTGCACGGGTCAAAGGAAGCCAACGTACATCTTCAGGTTCACCTCCTCAGCGTCAGAAGCTATCAGTGACATCACCACGGCTGGACTGTCTCCCTGTTTTGATGACACCTCAAAAGGAGGCGGTTTTTTCGACTTCTCCAACGCCTCCTTTCACCAGTTCTGATCATGAAGAAGGATATGAATACCCTAGATCTCTGAAACCTTCAGATAATCAGCGCCTTCCTCTAGAGAATTTTCACAGCTCAAGTCATTGGCGCGACCGATCACCGAGCAACTGTGAAAATCCACCTCGAGAAAAATCTCATGGCTCTCTTCACTCGTCTCTGCCTCCTTCCGTCTATGGCACTGCAATGACGCCTGACGTCAAGCTGACCGTGGGAGCTTGCCATGCTTCTTCCCCTCCCTCTGTTTCACTTGCTCCATCACTGGTGGACGGCGAAGAAGAGGGGAGCCGTTCTCCTCGGGTGCCACAGCACCAGCCTCAGCAGGCATCTGAAAGCGTAGCAGAAGAAATGCAAGAGGAGGGCACCTACACATCATCTTCTCAGGACTATGGGGATGGTGGAGGAACGGATGGTGGAGTTCAGGAAGAAAAGAACTCCTTTTCTGTCGATACAATGGCGTCAACGTCCTCATCCGTAAAGGAACCCGGGAGAGGAGATGAAGAGTACAAAGGAGGAAATCACTCGCGTTCTCTTTCCCCTTCTTATTACCAGGCCCAACTAGATCGGTGCCCAAAGGTCGTCGGGGTTCGTTTCGACAAGACGCAGTGTCGATGGCTAGCTGGCATCAGTGTCAACGGCAAAACTATGAATAAATATTTTCCTGTCTACAAATATGGGTTCGATGGTGCGAGGCGTATGGCAGTCAATCATCGTCTTGCATGTCTAAGAAACCAAGGCAAGTCGGCTCTAGCAGCCTCTGTTGCAGCGGCAGCAGCTCAGTTGGAACGCGATGGTGGAGATGACGGGGTTGGAGAAGAGAGGCTGGATAATGGAGAAGATATGCTTTCAAAAGGGCAAGGCGATGAAGAGCTTCACCGATCTGAACATCAGGCAGAGAGATCTCGTCCTCTCCTACCTGGTGGGGCGACGGGTGCTTCTCAGACATCGGGACGGCCCGTGTCTAAAGAAGGGGTAGAGGGAGGCGTTGGTCTGTCAGGCAAGCAGACTGAAGGTTCCAGTAGCGCGTGGTCTGGTAGAACAAGAGGCGTGTGGAGAAGGCGAACTCTAGAAGATGATAGTTTTGAAGCGTTTTTTTCCTATGAGGGAGGAGGTGCAGAGAGAGAAGAGGAAGAATCGAAGGAGGCGGACGGGGAGTATCGCGCTCATTACCAGGGGCCTGGTTATAGATCACGGAATCGTAGCAAACCGTGCTCGACCGGAGGTTTGTATGGTCGAGGCAAGACTACAAGAGACAGAGATGGGACGGCGGATCCTGTCGGAGGCCAAAGTCACGAGGACAGGGATGCAGACAGTAGGGATGAGTCTCAAGAGCAGGACAATGTGAAGAAACAGACTTTCGAAGCTACGGAGATTAGAAGGACCACGCACAACACTGCTGAAGGGGGAGACACGGAACAGCAGCACGGAGAAGGCGGGGATAGAGAACAAGGTACTGAAGGTGGAGAGAAAGAGGCTTTGATAGGGGCAGACGATTGTTCGCCTTCGTTCACAGGTCCCGACCCGTGGGGGTGCAATCGAAGAGGTTCAAAGTTTCGTAATGGCAGGGCTTCAGTAATTCAGCGTGGAGGAAGAGGCGGTCCGATAAAGTCTTTTGCGTCGCGGCATGCAGGGCAAGCTCCTTTAGAGAACGAGTCAGATTTCGCTGACGGAGAAGGTGAGGGAGAAATGTCTAAAATTACGGACAAAGGGGTGGATAAAGTGAAAGAAAAGGACGGAGAGAGAGAATCACTTGAGGCAGATGAAAGAGAGGTTGAAGAAGGACGGTTGTCTCCTTTGTCAGCCGGAAGCTCTGCGTCACCTCCCAAGAGTGGAAGCTGGAGCAGTCGACCTGATACCAGGTCACGCCCGAGAGGAGACGGATCAGCAGAAGGGGGAGGGAGAGTCAAGGGAGGTAGAGGGGTGGGAGAAGGATACAGTGACAGAGACGGGGAGGATGGCAGCCGCAGTGCAAAGAAAAGATGCATAGGTAGCCAAAGGACGCCAAGCATCAGCGGGGGAGAAGAGGAAGACGGGGATATGATGAGGAAAGAGGAAGAAAATGGAGGTGAAGAACGAAAAGGTACTCTCGATCTAGAAGGAAATTCTATACAAGAGAAAGCTGCCCTTGCCGAGAATCTCCGGCCGTGGCCTGAAGGTATGTCAGAGTTTCTTCTTCCCTAGCGTCTCGATTCTTTTCAGAGAAACGTTACACCCACAACGAAAGAGCGGTACACGACACTAGGATAGCGAGTATCAGACATATACCTGTTTTGGACAAGATCTTCAGCTTTCTCTTCCCATTCTTACAGATACGGATATATATATATATATATATCAACTCGTTTGACTCCGTGTTCTGTGCAAAGGCCTTAGCAGGGACCAGGGCCTATGTCTTTTTGTTCGGGGGGCGCGGTGGGGGGGTGTCTTTCGTCAGCTGAGGGGCGGTCAGGCGGCCTTTGTAGTCGGACTTGAATGGCAGAACGAGAGAAAGCATAGAGAGGGAGCCTGCGGGATACTGTCTTCTTTGCAAACCAAGCTCCCTAGTGAGCTACCGGTGCTCTTCTCTCGGCTGTACTGTACTCCGACTTTTTCCAAGGAGACTACACTGTCGTTGTGGGATTGTTTTTTGCTCACGCCTTTACTGTGTCTGCTCTCGATGAACGACGGTGGTGTATTACGGTTCAGTTATTTCATACCAGTATCCACACACGACAGGTGGGACTGTGAATGAGGAGGTTCTACGAGGCAAAAGAGTAGTTTGTGGGTGAGTGGTTGGTCGTGAACACATCGGTTTTTGTCCAGCGTTTCTCTCAGTCAAATTCTTATCGGCGTATCTCTTCCGGGTGTCGCAAGCAGTCCTTTACCTGATAAGTTATACCGCGGTAGGAGGAGAATCAGGTTTAATGGCTACTACAATGCTTGCCGTCATCGTGTGTTTTGCGATGTAGGTCTATGGTGGTCTCGAGCTGACAGTCGGTGGGTCGTTGTATGTCCGGGAGATGCGGGTGATTCTTCAGAAGGGCGCAAATATTTCATCGCGAACAGTGCTGGAGGTGTTGGAGAAGCGTACCGTCTTGCGTGTGCTTTCTTGGATGAAGCGATGAGAAAAGTCGGAAACAATGGGTTGTCAGACGGATCTCTTCTTCCGTCAGAACGTGACAAGGGAGTGTCGTCGCTGTCGCCACGTTCTTCTTCCACTTCAGCCAGCGGCCCGAGCAGTACCCGACATGGAATGTGTACTCGAGGAAGCGGGAGAGAAAGAGGACGTAGCGACGAAGGCGTTTCGGCTTCTCAGAGGCATGACGAGGGGGAAACAGATGCAGAAGATGAAGATAGCGGAGAACATGTAGCAGAGGGCGCGGATGTCTTGAACCGTGATCGAGAGAGTACGGGATCGGATACCGTTGGGAATCTTCAACTGCATGCGAAGGGAAGAGGTCATACGAACGCTAGTGATCGAGGTGAGAGTAAGGGCGGACAAGAAGGAGAAGGGAAGAAGCGGCAGAGTCCCGTTGGAGATGGACGACAGGGGATCTGTGCTGAGCAAGAAAAATATGGGTCATCTGTATTATGGCGTGTTAAAGAAGATACTGCAGCAACAGAGGGAATCAAGAAGAAAGAGAGATTTCGAGAAAAGGAAGAGGACGACAATGAGAGGGGTTCTTCCCACACCGACGAAGGGATCAAACTTTCTTCTCTTGTCCTTGAAGGAAAGGCGCTGCACCACAAGTCGACAGATGTGAGTGAAAGAAAATATGCTTCAGACGAAGACGGACATGAACAGTCGTCTGTGGGCAAGGAATGTGAACATTCTTCTGCCGAATCACCGGCGCATCGACAAGAGTCTTTTGATGTTTCGGATTCAGCAGACTTTCAGACAAGTTCTTCAGGAGCGAACAAGATTTGTACCCGTGGTATGTCTTCTGCTTCGTTGAATGATCGGTCTTGCTCTAGATCGGGTCATCACTTAAGACACCAGTCTACTTCAGCGCTTGCATCGAGTGTCTCCACAGCTCTTGCTAGGCGTCGATGGGGTTCATCTGCTGCGATTGTAGCAAGCGGAGCAGATGCTTGGGCAAGACAGGCGTTAAAGTTACCTCTGTATCCTGGTATGCAGTACGATGCAATTTCAAAATGCTTTCGAGTCAAGCTCCGGAATCACAGGAGAGCCTTTTCTGTTGTGCGTCGTGGTGTGAGAGAGGCTCACATATTAGCAGTGGAAGCTCTGATGAGCGAGGGACTGCTAGATAAGAAAAACGAAGACGATTTCAGATCGTTTTATCGTGAGAAGGAATCATTTGCATTACCTGATGCTGCCGAAGGGGGAGGTAAATTGGGGGATAGATCTCTTCTCCCCTCAGGGGACGGGGGGATGCCTGGCTCGGCTGGGATGAACCATACCGGTGGGTTTACTACAAGGAGGAGTTTTTCTCATCATTCTCGGGGATACCGTGACAGTCTAGGTGACCACTTCGAGGAGGAAGGACATAAAGCGTCATCGTCTCGAGGGGGATGTGGAGGACGTACTCTAGAGGAACGTTACCACGGGGGTGGTAGAGGACGAGAAGAGAGTGTTTTGTCACCTCCCACGTCTTTTTCTCCTCATCCCCCTCGCAAAGGGTCAGGTGGTGCTACGGTAGGAAGCACTGGGGGCCTGGGTTCGACCTCGTGTCATGGTATGGCCACTCGTGGTAGTGGACAAGGGGCAGGAGGGGGTGTATATACACAGTCACGTGGGGGAGCAGGAGGCTATCAGGGAACAGGTCATCCTTCTTCAGGAGGAAGTTCGCGTGGGAGCTACTGGGGTAGTGGGGTTTCTTTTCATCAAGAAGGCAGGACAGGAGACACTGGAGCCAGGCATGCGGCTCAGGCGAGTAACCATAATAATACTGTTGGTCGGCATAGTAATAGTAGAGGCGACAAGTGGAGAACGTCGTCTGCGGGGACAAGCGGAGGAGGATCCTTCGTCGGAGCGGCGCCTGGGTTTGATGAAGAGGGAGACAACAAGGGGGATGATGATGCGTTTTTACCACTTGGAGGTCTAGGGCTTACAAAAAATGCCATAGTGATATGTCTGACGGACATGCGCGATAACTGTCTACCTATGTGTTTCGCGAGCTTCAATGAAAGGGCAGAAAGGCGACGTATGATTCAACGGCATATTGCTCACATACAAGATGCTACGAGACGGGAAACAGTTCTACCTTATCTTCATCTGTTTGAATGTCTTCTCCTCCTCAACCGGCTCCCTCACGAAGTTGAATACAGTACGCAAAGGATTCTTTTCAGTGCGCTGGACATGCATGCGAGAGCAGCCATCCATACATACTTCCCTGGGTATTTCACCGGCAGTGCGGGTGCCTTAGGAGTCTTGTGGGGCGAGGACGACAGTTGTCGTGAACCAGTAGATCCAAGCAGTCTTGAAGCCGAGCTTGTGATGGATGACGATGATTACATGCGCCGTTAAAGACACTGCTTTCCTTTCGTGTCGTAATATGGTATCGCATTTCAACCAATGGCTCCGGAGAGCGAGTCAACATACTTCGACAAACTTATGTTCTTTCGCATGCGGTTATATGTTTGCCTGTGAGTATATATATATATATCTACACGGTTGTGTGTATACATAGGTGCTCTCAACAAACAGCATGTGATGTAGGATGCCGCCTCCTGGCGGAGGCCACGTTGGCTCCTTCCACGTTCAGATAGTATGGCCTTAGTGCCTGTTTACCAGGCATATCCGACCGATGAAGGGTGGTAGTACCTGGTCCAATCGGACTCGAAAGGGGACGGAAACCACTTAGCTTCTTAGGAAAAGCTGATCTGCGTGACAAAACTTTTACACTGAAGGGTATCCTGGGTGGGGGTAGTGTCTTTCTATAGCTTTAGAGCCACATGTGCTCCGGGTTCTCCAGCAGTTCGGAGTGCAGTAGTGCCGCACAGAGGGAAAGTGTGTCCCTTCATTCTTCTGATGTAGCGGATCTCATCGTCGGATAATGGCGCAATGATGGATCAGCGGATTTTTTTTCTGTCTAGAACTGAGTGATCGAGTGTGGAGAGTAGGCAGGGAGAGAAGAAAGTTTCTCGTGGCTGCCTGTTTACCAAGTTTCCTGTTAAGAGTGATTCAGTACAATATCCTTATAATGCATGTGGAATCAAGTGTGCATACACGTCCAAAGTGTGTACCAACAAATACGGAAACAGGTATGTGCTTTTTTTTCTTGGCTATGGAGATCTTGACTACCCGGCTAGTACAGAGGAGACGCCACCCAATATGAATTTCTCTTTTTTGTCAAGCTGAGGGAATCGGAGTGTCTTGAAGTGAGATGATCCAGTCAAAGCAACACGCTGTTTCGTCCGTACTTTCTTTTCCGGGGCCTTGTCATCGTGGATTAACCGTCGAGCTCGGGATCCAAAGACAGGGGACAGGGATCTAAAGTGGTAGAACCTTCTTTTTAGAAAAGTCCCATCTCCTGGTTTGCTAGGCAGTCGCATATACGCAGCTATTTTGAAGCGGAACAGGACTCCCCAGAAGCGAGGAGTTCTGTCCACGCAGTCCGCTGAAGCTGCTGGGGACGTGTCATGGTTCCTATGGGGGACCGAAATAAGTAATGTCAAACACTCCGTTCTTGCATCTACCCTTGTAGGGTTCTAATGCTGGTGTCTTTCAGAGGAACCAGTGGGGGGATTCTCATCGTTGACTGTTTTCACTGCCGCTGTCTAGCTATAGAATGTGACGGTCTCATTGCCACAGAGGCAACTCCGAGGGTTTCAAGTAGTGCTGACGCCGGGGTCACGAATACTGATGGCTCTCTGAGTTACACGTGTTTTTTATGGGTAGGAAAAAATCCGCGACGAATGTGTGTGCATTTTTCTTATGGATAGGCGAAGTACGAGTTTTTCTCGGAGGTGTTGATGGTAGTGCGCGTAGATCCATATCTTCACGTCCGACGTTTGGGGATTCTATGATGACACCATTGGACCCGACGGAACTTGGTGTCAGGCGCGCTGAGACTTTTTTTGAAGACTTCTTGCTTTTTTTTCATCAGGAAGAGGCCCAAGAGCGAAATCTTCCTTTGCTCTTGGGGATCGTCATCGCGTGCATTGAGAGATACCACGGGGTCTCGGGTTGCAGCCGTGGTTACATGTCATAGATCGTCGTGCAACGAATCTGGGTTTCCCCGTATGACTGGTGTTTCAGTAGCACTCCGTTTACCGTGGTTGACCATTCTATACTAGCTATAGACTAGTATATGGCCAACCAAATGAGTGTCGTTTTTTGATTCACGATGTGCGCCGAAACGTACACGGTTGTAGACTTCGGTGAATATCTGCCGTGCCCCGTAGGGTTGTAGAGTTCGGAGAATACCTGTCGTGTTCCTTGTTTATACCTGTGGAGGGGACTTGAAGATGGAGAGGTGGTAGTCGCTGCCTCCGTCCATGGGGCAGAAGGATCAATGACGTTCACATTATGAGGATAGCCCGTCATGCCTTTCTATCCAGTGGGGGTCGAGGTGTTACATTCCTCTGCGTCAGGTACAACCACCGACAATGTCTGCGGCTACAACAAGAAGTTTCAGGATTGACAATGAGGAAACCAAGAATCACTACCGCATGTCTACAGTCAACCGGTCCTCTTCCACCTTTCTGCTTTGCAGCTTTATGTTGGCGTAGTTCGAATTCCATGTCGCGAGTGCGTATCGGGTCTGCTGACCGGTGTTTCCTGTCTTGTCTGAGTTGACATGAAAGACGACCACATGCGGTGGTTCGATTGTGGACTTTTCTTCTATCGTGCTGAGAAAGTCTACAGCATGTTTTTCCATAGAAGAGGAAGAGAGAAAAGAGAAAGGCTGGGGTCGTGACATTGCCATGAACACAATACCGGCGTCACGAGGCGTGTGTGCTGCAGCCCACACTCCACACCTCAACCTGACCGAAGAAAGAAGAAAGTATAGACAGCGAAGAATAGCGAGATCGGGTGTGTGTCTTTCACTAGATACTTACATTGCTTCGTGACACTCATCTCTTCGGAGTACCGTCCGGCCGTGCGGAATGGTGATCGAGCAGGTAGGTGGCATTTGGAGCGTAGAGCCGTTGTCGCGCCAGGGATTTTCTTCCACCTTTCCGCTTTGCAGCTTTCCATTGCCATAGTTCTAATTCCATATCATGAGTGCGACTGGGGAAGCTGGACTAACGAGAAGGAACGGCACACTGCGGAAGAGTGAGGACGGCAGTAGAGTATCGAAGGCTATATCGCACGACTATCGGCTTTGCCAATACCTTCTGGTACAAACGGCTAACGTGGAATGTCGGGACTACGCGAGAAACTTTCATTCTAGGAGCCTGTTAAAGAAGGAGGGACCACGTAGTGTTGTATTTGACTAGGACCGGTGTAGACCATGGTCACTGTACGGCACGGCACACCTCTGCCCGCCGCAGAAGGCCTTACCCCGGCAACACTTCATCCCACTGGAATAAACCAACAGCGTGACAGGGGCCCGTCGCCACGGCGCAAAGCTTGCAGCATAGAACAGCAAGGTACACCGCCAGGCGGACCGTTGTGGCTAGCCGCCGATACAGTTCGGTGCTGCTCCGGGCCGGGACTTCCGCATCCCTGCTGGGTCCGGAGATGCATTATACCCTGCGAAGTCGGATCGATAAAAGCAGGACTCGCCCTCAGTTTTTGTCGGCCATACAATGCAGAGTCTGCGTAGGAGTCGGGGACAGCAGCACGGAAGGCACTCAGGCGACAGCCAGCCGCAGCAACAAAGGATGGTAACAGCAACAGTAGGCGGAGTTGGAGCAAGGGGATAGAAAAGGAGTGCGACATATCTGTTTTGGCTTCTCCTGGAAGAATAGCCCCAGTGTTCAGCATCCATCCGGTTTCAACGCGAAGGGCGTCAGAACAGACCACCATGAAGTCACCGCGGACAAGCGTGTCAAAAACTCTGTGGCACCGTCCCCGTGGAGAGCACCCAGTCCCGTCCTCAGGGAGCGAGACAAAACTCTTCTGGTGTGGGGTCTCGATGAGATCGTCCCTGAGGAAGAAGCTTTGCGTAACCAACCCTGCTATCCTGCTACAGGCGCTCACAATGCGACCGCTGTGAGCCCCACCTCCGTGTGGCGAGGCGTGTGATGCATCCCTCGTCTTCACTGAAACTGCCGACAGCAGAATCAGGCAAGTGGTAATCATGGGCCCAGCGCTTTGAGGGTCTTGCTGTCCTCTCAAATCTTTGAGCCTTCTAGGAGTCCAAACTGGAGCTCAGGCACTCCGGCAAAAGCTTTGCCGTCCCAGCGCGCCCCTCCCCCTGGCTGGCGAGATCCCGGTTCCACTAGGACTTCTTCCTCAGCCGTGGCTGAGCAACGCTACATTGTCCAGCACCCCAGAGAACCTAGAATCCACCTTTCGTAGGTGGTTTCGTGAGTGGCAGTTGCACCCTCTAGTGCTTACTGCTAGTGGCGACAAGCTAACCTGTTACACAAGGAGGGGCCTACGCCTGACAAGACACGACTTACACGTGAGCTCCTGTCCCCCCTCCGCTTCTAAAAAGATACGTCAAGAGGCCCACTTGACGGCAGGCGGCAATTTTCAACGTACTACTCTAGTCCAGATACGCTCCCCCGCCGGCAAAGGTCTGCCTACCCCGACAAGCGGACCCGGCAGCAGGAAAAGCGCATCGCTCTCTACACTCTATCCTGCCGAGTATAACGCTGGATCACTGGGGTACTTTCTCTGAAAAGAAGCCGAGGTATTCATTCCATAGAGTACTATGGACGCTGGCTGGTTCGGGGCTTCGTCAGGATGGACTGCCAACAACCAGCTGTGTAGTTTCGTTCCACAACTCGCGCATGAAAAGCGGGTCGTCACGCTCGGGATCGGGGGGTGAAGGCTGTAGAGGCATCTACTTACGGGTCCACAAACAGGCTACAGGTTTGTGGCAGAAACGGTGAGGGCTTCGCCTCCTCATTCCAGCGAACAGAAAGTCCTGCCCTAAGCCTTGAGGGCCGTTTAGGCGTTTCCAGTCCCTCCTACTAACTGGACTGTCACCCCGGGCGCATACACTCTTTATTTGGGAGTGCCTTGCTCTTCTGTGGCTGCCATTGTTTGCCTCGTGTCCTCTGGTCCGTTTCACCAGCGTTCTTGTTTCTTACACTCGATTCCCCTTCGCATTTTTGCAGGCTCTTGTTTGCTTCTTCGTTTCCGAGTTGAAGTCAGTAACACTTTCAGTGTCTCTGTTTGTCGCCTGTTCCACCGTAATTTCTAGGCTTTCTGCTTCCTTTGCATGACCCGTTTCCGAGAGGACGCGACTCGAGCGCTGGCCGCACGCAGCGTTACTCTCTCTGGGATATCTTGGCGCTTTTTCTTTCCCAATTTAAGCGACTCTGCATCTGCCGTCCCTTCTTGCCGTCCGGTATGTTCCTTTCACTTCGCGTGCTCTCGGCATCCCCCGTTAGTTAGACCTGTAGAGAGCGAGTTCGAGAGCTCTTGTCCAAGACTCTCGCTTTCCTTGCACGGCCATCGAGACTTTGAAAGCAGGATTAGCTGGTAGTTTTGTTAAATCAGCATCTCGCTGTGGCTTCTCCCCAGCTGGGTCAAAGCTCCGTAATGGCCTGGATTGTAAAAGAACCTCTTTTTTGGTCTTGGCCGTCCGTCTCCCCTTCTTCTGTTTTTCAGTCCGGTCATGGTTCCTGGCTGCCGATGCGTCATTCACCAGTAAACTGCTTTTCTTCGGCTCTCTTCTAGGAATGGTTTGCGTCGTAACCTCTCCTCGTTCCCGCCACTCCTACGTTTTCATACCTCTTCCACTTCCGTCTCCACGTCTGAACTGGGAGACAAGCTCACAGAGTGGGAGACTCCTGGATTGAACCTGGGTGGGTACGGGAATCCCGAGAACTCTTGTGTGGCTTCTCGGCAGGGAGGAGCAGATATTATGGTTTGATTTTCTGTCTGTTTGTGACCTCGTAACGGGGCCCGAGGACGATAGGGGAAAGCATTCTGTGTTTGCGGCTCCAGAGCTGTTCGGTTTTGCTAGTGTCCTCACTTGCAGCCACCTTGTCGGTGTTGGTTCGGTTTCATAGTAGGACGTCTGAAGAAGAGGAAACGTCCGTCAACGGGCGGCGGCCGAGCCGTGAGTAAAACGGCTGCAATTTGTTCCGTGTCACCTTCCCCTTGGAGAATATCTGCTCCTCTCATGCTCTCTGCCTGCTTCCGCGTGAATTTTGGGGTTTTCGGTTTCCAAAAGAAGATAGCGTTTTTCATTACTCCGTGCTGGGGAGACAGGCACTGGATGTCTGTTCGCCTCGTTGGCCATTCTCCGAGCTTTTTTTTCTACCAGTCGCCGTAGTCTGCCTCGTGTCTTCGTCACGAAGATGAGCTGCAAGCTCCGGGAATTTATTCGGAACACTCGGGCGGCCAAGACCGCTGCCGATGAGCGGGCCGTTGTTTCGAAGGAATGTGCAGAGATCCGCACGGCATTCAAGGCAAGTGACTACGCCAAAGCTTCGGGAAGCATGTCTGCGGTGCCGTGACACCTTGCAACTGCTTCTGTTTTTCTCAGCCCTCACACGTGCTGCGTCTTTCTCGTACAGAAACACTCAAGTCGCCTTCTCGGGTGTAGCCTGCGTTTCTCATCTTTTCTGATTCCCGGGATTCGCTGTTAGCTTAATGGATTCTCGGATAGGCGCCCGTTTCACCATGTTACGCCTACGGTCTGCGTGCACACGGGCTTGCTTCCGTGGAGTTTTAGCGTCTGCAGCTGCTATCTAATGAAAGCTCTCATTGTGACGGACCAGCATGTTGTTCAGAATGAGAGAAAGGCGGATACGCGGGCATGCATGCCCCTGCTTGTATGGGGGGAGGGAGGTACTTCAGTGGCTTGTGGGACTCAACGTTTCTCCGATTCAACTGTGCTCTTGAAAGCAAGTGCATGCGTCCGATCGTGTTCCGTCTGTAGAATGGATCTGTGCTCACACCACTTGTACGTAGCTGTACCTGGTCTCGGGCGAGCACGCCTCGTCAGGCAGTGCGCAACTTGCTTTGCGGTAAGTAGAGGGTACAACGTAGTAAAGCATTCAGATAGTCTTCTATCGAGATGTTTCATTTGTTTGTGCAGCATCGGACTTTGGTTTGTACTATCTTCTTGCATCCAGCCTAGGGGGTGAATTTACCCTTTTGTGGTATTCAAGTGTATGTGAGTGTATGTCCGTATACAAACGTACGTACTTCTAGTGTTACCCTCTTGTTTCTTTTTCTCCGGCGCGTGTACACGGGCGTGTACAGTCTGAGGGCGGGACGGCCTACTGCGTCAATGACAGTTGTGTTCCTTGGACGCAGGCATCACGGCTGGAGGTTGGAAGCTTAAGGCGGCCACCCCCAGAACCCACTGAGGGACCGGAGTGGCTCAGTCACGGTTAGGTACCTTTTGGAGGCTTGGCTGTCCTGATTCCTTTGTTCCCAGGAGGGCGACGGACGGTACCGGCATCGGAATGTGGCGAAGGTGCTGTTCATATCTATGCTGGGGTACCCGACGCAATTTGCTCAGCTGGAGTGTCTGAAGCTGCTGGCGTCTCCGCGCTTCGCAGAGAAGCGAGTGGGATATCTAGGCCTAAGCTGTCTCCTTGATGAGCAGTCCGAAGTTCTTATGCTGGCAACAAACAGTATCAAGAATGATCTACAGCATCCCAATCAATATGTGAACGGAATGGCGCTGACGGCGTTAGGGAATATCGGCACATCTGAGATGTGCGCAGCTATCGCGTCTCAGGTTGAAGATCTTGTACGGTGTAGCAACCCGTTTATTCGCAAAAAGGCAGCCCTTTGTGGTGTTCGGCTAGTCAAAAAAGTTCCTGATTGCGAGGACAAGTTTGCGGCTTGTTTGCCAGCCCTGCTAGCGGACAGAAATCATGGCGTACTGATTTCTGCATGCGCTCTTCTCATGGCGTTGTTAGAAAGAAATCCAAGCTTGGTTGAGTCGCTTAGGGTGCATCTCCCTGCTCTCGTCAAAAGTCTCAAAGCCTGTCTGACAGCGGGGTATGCACACGCCGCGGAGTATGACATCGCCGGCATCACTGATCCTTTCTTGCAGTGCAAGCTGTTAAGAGTCCTCGCACAACTTGCCAAGGTAAGAGAATAAGACTTAAAGCTGGCCTATTATGATAACTTGGAGACGCTGTTTTCTCAGCAGGTTCTGTGGGCGGTCGTAGTCGACCTCAGGATGCAGTGATGTGTTCCCGGCCACATTCCGGCAGGGAGCTGTGGTGGGCTCAGGAGTTACCAGGTTGGGGACATAATCCATGAGGCATCTGGAGACAGAAGAAACAACACCTGGCTGTCGGGTACCTTGTCTCGTGGTCCAGAAAGAAAGGTAGATTTGATGTTGGAGTGCCGAGAAAGGCAGGCAGGGCGGGAGTAGTGAGGTCAGCGCTTGCGGTTGAGCTGTCTTCTCGTCGTCCTGGAAGGTGTGCCCGGGAATCGCTTCGCTCGCCCCGGCTAAGACTAGAGAGCTCCTGTGTTTTTGTTTGTCCGTCTCGTTGATATAAAGTTCTCTCGGTGCAATAGAGCCAAACGAGTGTTTGTAGCCGAGTGTAATGTTCCGGTGCTGCGTGCGATCAAGGTGTCAGTTAAAGAAGCGAGGGGGGGGGTGGAGCAGCTGCTGGCTCGGAGACTGACAGGAATGCCAGTGAGTTTGCCCGGAGATGGTGACGATACCAATATTTGCTTCTCAAGAGCACAGGTCCTGTCACCGCACGAATAATAGAAGCTATAGGGATTAGAACTTGGAGTTCGTTGTGGTTTGAAAGCCGTCGCCCTACAGACTACTCTGGGTGAGTGTGCCTTTCGCGTGTCGGGCTCGTGCAGGGGAATGCAGCTGCGAGCTCATCCTTGAGTGATGTTCTCGCTCATGTTGCGACGAACACGGAGGGTGCGAAGAACGTTGGAAACAGCGTCTTGTATGAGTGCGTCCAGACTATTATGGCAATCGAAGATGATCCAGGTAAGGTGAAGCGCGGCAAGGCTTCTCTTTCAGCCGGTCTCGTCGGCGCTTTCAGTAGCTTAGAGGTGTGGCCTTCCCTATCTGCTTGTTATCTTCCACGTTTCTTGTTGGCTGTATACGAGCTATCACACACACGAACAGCTCTTGCGGGCTTTTCCTTAGGACCTCATGAGTTGGTTCACGCATCTCTGCGATAGTCTCAGTCGCCGCGTGCGCTTTGATAGGCTCTAGTTGATGGCAGTGGAGTGCATCGTTTGTCTGTACATTGTCATCCCTCTTGATACCTGGGAGACTTGAGCAGTGGAGACAGTGTCTCCAAGAGCGAGGAGCCCTCGCTAGTGCGCCTACATGCCGCACCGCTTTGCGATTCTAAGTATCCATGCCTATGCGGACTTTGGCTTTTATACATTTTCGCTCTCCCAAACCGAGAGTGAAGGCCACAAGGGATGCCGCCGCCGTAGATTTCTTGAGAGCCGAGCAGATTCTCGGATGCAGGGAACCGTTCTGGTGGGGTTCGACACTTTTGCTCGACTCAAGTAGGCGGAGAAGGCATTCTACTCGCGCTGTATGTTGATGGTCTTTTCTGCTTCGTTGGTAATTACAGCTCGCCCGGTTGTAATAGTGAAGCAGGCTGTTTTTTGTTTCCTATGAAACGGACGAATGAGCTCTGTACTCCTGACTGCCGTGCCGGTGCAGTCTGGTGTACGAACCTCTACTTCGCGCACGTCTACAGAACCGCCATCGTGAATGCAAGAAGAGACGTAAGGCTTCGCTAGATATAACTCTGTGAAGTCATATTTGAGTAGTAGGTGCGTCGGCTTCTTGATGTGGAGCGCATAGCGCCGTGGTGTGTCTTTTTTTCCATCTGCCCTTGCCAACCGGCTCGATTAAGTGTCTGTTGCTGTGCCCTCTTTTCACCTGGATGTGCAAAGCGTGAATCAATTCTTGCTACAGTGATGTGTAGGTAACTGACGGTGTACGAGAAGTTTCTCAAACCAAAGTGAGCTGTTATGCCTGTTGCGGGTTCGTTCCCTGGTGTGTTCGCTCAGGTTTACGAGTCCTCGGTGTGAATTTGCTCGGACGCTTTCTCTCGTCACGTGAGCTGAATGTGAAATACGTTGCTCTTGGAACCCTTCAACAGGTGGTCAAAGTGGATAGCAAGGCCGTAATGAGACACCGCGACACGCTGCTCGAGTGTCTGAAGGTGAGTCCTGAGGATTCGGACTTCATGGTTGATTTTGAACTGTCGGCCAAGGTGCCTCTCATGGTGGAGGTGTTGTATGGTGGCAGGGCAGTGTTGTACAGAGGTCGTACATTTATGTTGTCAGGGCTTTACTGGAGCTCGAGCGCGCCACCTAGCCACGGGCTCTGCTGAGTACTTATAGCGCCCCCCTGGCTCTTTTCTGGAAGTTCACTGCAGACGCGGGCCTAGCATCAGTCGGCTTTCAGTCCCATTGCTTTCCATGGAGGAGTGGTGCGACACGAGACTGTGGAGCCACTCGCTTCGTCCGATGTAGGTTTCTGCGGTACCGCGGTGGGCCAGGTACAGCGGGATCAGAAAAGCGTGTGTTCTAGTTTCACCCTCCTCGGGGGTAACAGCGAATGTATTCAGTTTCCGGGAAAATTGTTTCTCAACTATGTTAGTCTACCCTGCTGACATGAGCACGTGATCTTACCGGGCTTGCACCGTCGGACGAGCGCGGCACTTGGTCTTTTTACGACTTGCCTCAAGATTCCATGTGTGTAAGGCTGGTCTCCGGGGTCTGTCAGAGAATCAGGAGAACTTGGAGAGATACCGACGTCTCTAGGAGGACGCATCATAGAAGAGCGTGTTACGTTGAGATGATGCGGTCGAGTCAGTCGAACTCAGCATCTGGAATGTCTAGTGATTTTCTCTATTCTCGCTCTTTCTGTCTGTCTCGTGTTTCTGTCCGTGTCATTATAGGACCAGGACCTCTCCCTCCGACGGCGTGCGGTGGACGTGATCTTCTGTCTGATAACAGACGACAACGTACGGGGTCTCGTGAAGGAGCTGCTGAACTTCCTTCTGATGCTCAATGATGCAGATTTCAAGCAGCTAGTTATCAACAAAATTGCCGTAGCGACTCACCGCCACGCACCGACGACAAGGTGGCAGGTCGACACTCTCTTCAAAGTCATGGTCCTCGCAGGTAAAAGTCGTGCGCTTCTGCTTCAGGCGTTTGTGCTGTAGGAGATAAATCAACTGAACAGAGGAAGGGAGGATATCAGAGAAACGTTGGAAACTGTGTCTGCATCGCCACTGAGAGGCATCTACAGTGCCCGTGTGAGTTGTTGAGTGAACACGTCAGAAAAGGCGAGAGAGAAACCCGCGCCAGTGTGGCATGCGCTAGCGCGGGAGTCTCCTATCACGTGTCGGTGTGGTCAAATTACAGTGATGCATCTGTGGGCAGCGTGGATGCAGGTGTACTCAGGTAGTTTGGTCTCCGGCGGTTGCTTGACACGCCTAGTAAGCGTTGCTTACTGTGGAGGGGTTTCAAACCAAGTATCGTCCGATGTACAACCGTACCTCCTATCTGTCTTCACGTGTTCGCCCGCTCCGAAACGTGCAAGTCATCACTTTGAAGAGCGGCCTTCTCAGCTGGCGCTTCTTCTTTCGGAGTTTTGCACTTCTGTTCGTCGATTCCGGAGGCGGTGGGCGGTAACAGAGAGATTTCAGCACAGCTTCGCGCGCGCACTGCTGTTTCGTGGTCTGACGGAGGGTGCGTGTCGCAGGGTGCTGTGGCGTTGTTCTGTCTGCGGATTCTCTCGCTCGAGTACCTCCTGGGCTTCGACTCTGAGCAGCGCAAACCTGCGTTTCATGAGTAGTGATGGTGACCGGCTGTTGCGAGCACACGGGTGTTGAACTTAACGTGTCCTGCTTTTCTTGGTACCTAGGCAACTCGGTAGACGACGCCATTATCTACTCGTTCGTCGACCTCGTGGTGTCAACGCCTCCTCTGCATAGCTACATTGTTCACAAGTTCTTCTTTTCTCTTCAAGACAATTTTGCAACCAACGCTGCACTCTGGCAGGTCAGGAGGTTTTCCTGCGTCTCGGAAGCCGATTTGCTCCCCCTTATTTGCCGACCATCACTTGGCATGCGGGTTCCTTAGGAGCACCTTCTGCCCCGCCTTGTCTACCGTTCATCTTCACTCCCAGCTGCCACCTCAAGTACTGTCATGTGGAATGATTGCCCGCGGTTGCACATCTTTCGTCTATTCTGAGGCTGTGTCGCGGGAGGAGGGCCACAGAAAAAATGCCTTGATCTCTGAAGAGTCGTACGTGACCTCCTAACAATGACCGTATCTCGAGTCATACCTGAATGTAGGGATCTCCACTGCTGTCCTTACTCCATCGTTTGTGTGTGGGGACGAAGTAGTCCAGGATCGGTTCTCGAACAGTCCTTTATCCGTGGGTGTCTGTGTTCTTTCTGGTCTCGAGCTTCTATTCCACGTGCACTTGCATCGGGCGTGTCTCCACCATCAACTCCTGTCTTCCTCTTTTCTCCTCACATGCACCACAGTGCAACGTGAGGCCTTGCATGGACAGACACCATAGTCTTACGTCTTCTTCACGTGCTTTCAGGCGGGCTTGTACTGCATCGGGGAGTTTGGTGACCTTCTTGTAAAATCAGACAAGCAACATCTTCTCGGTACAAGCGGCAGTGCGGGTACCGTAACGATGGAGTCTTTGCGCATTGCACCTTCCCAAGTGACAGATCTGCTTTTCAGCTTGGCAGACCAACTGTCAAAGTTCCCTGAGCAGAAACGTATTCTTCTGACGCAGACCCTGCTAACCGCTGCTGCGAAACTGGCTGCGAGATTGCCATCGGAGGTGAGCCGCAGCGGGGTGAACGAACGGGAAGACCAAGACTTAATGAATTGTATAAGTATATGTCAGAGCTGTCTGGGCCCTTGTACACACCCTCTCATGCGTCCGAAGGCACCAGAGTGTCTCCGGTTCCTTTTTCCATATGGATGCGGACGGACAAGGTACCATTGTGTGTGCAGAGTCTCTCCGAGTGACTATCGTCGTAGGTCTGAAACACGAGGGGAGCACTCAGGGCTAGAACATACCAGGTTCTTGTGTTTGGAGACGGTATTTAACCGTCCTTGCTTTTTACTTTGGTGGAATCTCTTTGCGTATAGCACGATCGCCTTGTCGGGCTATTGAAGAAGTTTGAATCGAGTTCGAGTGAAGAGGTCCAACAACGCAGTTCCGAGTATATCAACTTGCTGGTGACAGAGGAGTGGCGACAGAATGGTACGATCTTTGATCGCATGCCGGTAAGCGACTCCGCTAAGTTGGCAAGTCGTCGCAGCCTCGAGACGTTAGGGGATGGCTTCTCCAGTACATCGGCCATTCTGCGACCGTCACGGACTACGAGCACAGAAGACAACAGCAACAGCGCCACTCCTCCCCCGTCTCGACCTGTTGGCGAGGTATGCTTTGACGCCACCGATGTACCTCTCGACACTGGTGGGCTCACTGCTTCGAAGAGGAGCGGAGGAAGTGCGACCGCTCCGGCTGCAGCTGGAGAAAGCTCTGAGAGAGTCGATGGGGATCGGCAGACAGCGGTTCACAATGGAGTTAGCTCTGGTACACACACGAAAGCGCCATCTTCCTCGCAGGCAGGCGACCTTCTCGATTTAGTGGACTTAATGGGCCTTGAAAGTAATTCCTCGTCTTCGGCTTTACCCCAGACAGCAACTGCTGGTGCCGCGCCCAAAGTTCAAACTTCTGCTCCGACTAAGACAGACAGCATTGACATCCTTGCGGATCTGCTAGGAGGAACTTCTATATCCAGCACAGGGACAGGGCCCGTACCTCCTGTCGCTGTGACCAACAGTACCTTCGACGTCATCTCGACAAATTCTTCAAAGGCGGGGGGTGCCGGTGACTCGAGCGGATTAGATGATGTCTTCGGGTTGTCAAGCTCGACGTCACCTGTTGGGCCAGGGGCGGGCATCTCTGGGGAGAAAGCACCTGGGACACCGTCTACGCCGTTTGATGACTTTGTAGGAGACTTGACAGGAAGTCGGAATGGCGGCGCGGGGGGTAGGAATGGTAGCGGCCCATCGGGTATGCGTATTTTGAATGAAGATGATTTGTGCGTAGATTTCGTTTGCTCGCGGGAGCAACAAGGGGGGAACCCAATGTCTGCTACTGTGAAGATTCGCGCAGAGTTTGGCAACCAGGGCGAGAAAGACATTTCCAACTTACTCTTCGAGGCCGCAGTACCCAAGTACTTGAAACTATCCATCTTGCCGGCATCGGGAACGTCCATCCCGAGGAAGAGTAAAGCGGCTGTGACACAGGAAATGCATGTGGTTTCTTGTCCGGAGAGTGGTGTTGGAGGAATGGGAGCCAAGGGCAAGCCTTTGCTGATGAAGTGTAGGATCTCGTTCACAAAAGACGGAGTACCTCAACAGAAGTTTGTGAACGTGTCAGACTTTCCTCCTGGACTTCTTTAGTACACACGCTAGATGGGTTATAAAGTTTTCTAAGCGGGGCCGTCAGCACGTACTGTTCTCCTGTCGGCGTGCCTACAGATCGTCGCTCTTTTCATATGCTCGATTGCATTCTTCATACATCAGCTTTTTCTTTTCGTTTGTTTGGTGTTTTTCTGAGAAGGTTTGTCGTGCTTCGTTGGGTGTAGAGTCCATACTTTTCATCCTACACTTATAATGCTGCCTGTCGTACTACAGCTTGGGCAGCTTCGACGCGACTGTGTGTGCCAGTCCGGGGGACATCATGAGTTCAAACGAGCGTGTGACCCGAATTCTGTGCGGATGGCTAACTGGACATTTGCAGGTGCTGGCATTTGACTGACTAAACTGCCGGGTTTTCTGAAGAAGTGAATTTACTGGGAATGAACTCGCCGAAAAGGCTGAGCATAATTCCTCCAACTCATGACGTGAACAATTAGACGGGACCTGCCGTCTAAGCAGGGAGCCCTGAGCGCCGCTTGGCCTCCCCAGACTGTATAGCCACCCTCTCCAAGCGCAGAGGCTCTTAATGCAGCCAGTGCAGGGGATCGTGTCCCGGAATCGACGCTTGCTTTCAGAAGGCACTGCCAGCCACTGGGGGAGCAACAGCTTTTATAACGTAGGGCGGCACGATGAGCTGGCTTAGCACACAGCGTAGCTGAAGACGGAACCTGCTCGACACTTCTCGTTTCTAATGCTGGCACACTCCGGCCGTCACCAGGGCGTCTCTCCGTCCTAGTCAGCGCTTTGCTTCTGCCCCAGTGGACCGAGGACGTCGCACATACTCTCTCCCCGGTCGCGGGTCAAGGGCCTGCCTGTAACAGAAGCAGCCACCGCGACACACCACGGGCTCCGAGCTCTTAAGAACACGTCCACTGGCGTGGAAGCTGCTATCGCAGAGATTCTACGGGGACACTGTCAGGGTGTAGCCATGGCCGCCGCCACAACGCTCCTGGACATTTAGACCAGCAATAAGGTGCAGACTAAATGGCTTGGGTCTGTACTCTGTTACAGTCTTGTGCAGGCATGTCTCCATACAAAGCTGGATGACAAGGCCCTGTCAACGAACATCATGTTACACTCGAAAAGACCTTTTTGTTTCTTCGAAACTCAGCTTCAGCAGCTCTTCACTTGAGCACGAGATTCAATTCACATATCCAGGTGCATTTCCGGTTAGTCCTTTGCTACGCGGTTCAAAGCATCAAAAAATTGAAGCGCAGGAGGTCATGTAGGAGTTCCTAGCATTCCGTAAGATGTGAATACCGTTTGCGGAAGACTTATACCAAACAGGAAGGAAAAGTCGGTAACCACGCGCAACCCCGGGTCGGATACGACCACCGGCATCGCCCTAACGCAACTACGAGAGATCTGGTGAGCGGCACACCCCTGCGTGACGCTGCGTTTGAGGCCCATAGCTTGTCAGGCGCGGCTCCCTGTCATAACTCTACTAGGATAGGAAGACAGCATTGCTCAGCACGACGTCCGACTAGAGCAGCAGGAGTGCTCTGCTGGCCGGCTCGGCTTTCAGGACCGCTTCCTGGAACTCATTTCCTGACAGGGGAGTTGGGCCAAGAAGCACCTCACGGGAACAGTTCCCTCTTTCGGCGTAGAAGCGTTGACGTATCATGCCGCTGCCATTCACCTGCACTCAGCCGAGGCAGACTCTGTTTTCGCACCCGTAGCAGACGTAAAGAAGTATAGTTGCCTCCTTTCCCCGCCTCCGACTACAGAGGGCTGTGGGCACGGCGGCTCCGCTGAAGTGCCAGTGACACAAGAGTGCTGTGGGTCGCCAGCCGTCGTCTGTTCCCCATGCTGAAAGGAAGCGCACACCTGCCTGCTGGTAGAAGTGCGGTCGGGCATTCTCGGGAGTGTGTTATGTGATACCCCTGTGCACCTGTACCGTTATATCTGTAGAAACAGGGGCAAGCAGTCCAGAGGACTAGAGTCGTTCTCTTCCGGCCCGCTCGTAACCGCCGTGGGGTCCGCTCCCGCTGACCGAGACACTGGCACTCCCACCGACTGGCGAGCGGCTTTAGCGGGCTCACGCCGGTATAACCTCCAACGTGGTGGGGGTCCCACCGGAATCTGCACAGACCAGAGCTCTTGCATCAAACGGCATTATTTCTGGCTGCTGGGACACCCTTGGTGTAACAGTTCAATGCTCACTGTTGCCCAGTCGACACTCTCACCCTGACACATATGCCATTTGATACCGCCGTTTTCGACAAGTCAACACAGGTTGCAGAAGACTGCTTGCGTGGGACGCAGGTACATCAGGCACTCCATAACACATGGGGCCACAACGCCTGACAGAGATAGTTCATCCGTACTACACAGGCACGCCGCAGTGCTTACTGCAACGCAATAACTCTGTAGCCATCCTGCAAAGATGCACACTCCGATCGGGACACTACGCAAGACAGTTGTACCGCCGGCATGCATGCAAGAAATAATGGGATGTATACTCGCCGGTATTCCACGGTCAAGATCACTCGGATTTCCGCTTCTTGCTTCTTTTCCCTTCGGTATAGACAGTCGAAGGTCGAAGGTTCTCAGGTTTGTTCGCCTTGTATGTTGAGTATTCTGCTTCCGGCGCTTGCTATTTGCGGCCCTGCCTGTATCCATCCCAAACCGAGCTATTCTGGTCTTGCTTCTGGAGTCTATCAAGACTGTCTCTGACTCCTGCACTTTTTGGGCTTTCGACCTGGTTCGTTAGTACATTTAGTGACGGCTTAGTCCACAGGTCGCGCCATCGTCGTACCGCGTATCTCGTTTGCGCCCGGCCAACAGACACTGCGTTTCGAGGCGGAGCAAGGAAAATGCTCGGTCGCTTTTCGGGTTTCCAGTTGCGTTGAAGCGAGACCATCACTCGTGCGTGCTTCAAAGAAGCGCGAGAAAAGACCAGGTGGGTCACCCTTACGCGTAGGACTGTGTCCTCCGGGTGACTGCACTCCAAAAGTATCCAAAATCATCGACACCCTTCCCTGCGCTTACGGACGTCGGCCATTCTTCATTCGCTCAAGAAGACACCCCAAAATCTCAGTACCGTCTCCGGACTTCGAGAGGCGCGTGATGGCGCACGCGTCTGCAACTGCCGTCCGCTTCAATGCGGGTCACGTTAATTGAACAGACGATTGCACCATCACGCGTGGGCTCTTTCTCGATTCATTTTCCGACTGCTTCGTGAATGACTCTCTCTGCGTACTCAGTTACTTTGCTGAATTGTCTCTCCTAGGAGTTGCATGGGGGCACACCGCTTAGTTTCCCGGCGGTGTGAGTCATCTCGTTCTCACCATGGAGGGTGCTGGAGGGGACTATTCTCTGTTTGAGAGTGAACCCGGAGATAATCAGGAAGGCATTCCAACACAGGAGGTGTTCCAACAGTCGCAAGGGGGGAGTCAAGACGATGGAGCTCACTGGACAGATGAAGAGGCTTCTAGTCACATTATGGGCATGACGGCCAACCAGTATCAGGCTTCTGTCGAAGAAGGGATACCAGGCGACTCGGTCCCACTTGGTGAGCATACAGCCGAGACTATCAGTCATATGGGACACCCACCGAACCAGGTGAGTCAAGGGACGGAGGGGGGAGACGCTGAGGAAGACCCAGAAGACCGCGACACTCAGCATCTGTCAAAGGAGGAGCGGCGACGATTGAAGAAGGAAAAAAAGAAGAAGGATAAAGAAAAGAAGAAAAAGAAGAAGAAAAAGAAAAAGTCACACCATGATGAAGATGGAGAGGGAGAAGCGCATGATTTCCATGAGAGAGCTGAGACATCAGGACAGGACGGGCTCGCAAAGGACGATCTTGAAGATGACACTTTAGGAGGCTTCATCGAGAGAGATCCGGAAGCGGCAATACATGAAGCAGAGGATGAGAAGATACCGGTAGAGGGAGGGATCAACAGTGATGTAAGTCACCTTCAAATTCTGTTTATATGTAGGACGCCCGTCATCTGAGGTGGCCGAGGAACCTTCGCACGACACCTTTTATGCAATACAACCGCCCTTTGTTCGTGTGCTCGGCGTACACGGTGACTCGGTGGGGCATCGTCAGAACTTCGCTTAGCTTTGTGCCTACTCAAACCATGGAGAGGCATGTATGCGGGGTATACCTTTTGTTTACAACTTAGCCAGTCATCATCTGCATACTCTACTCCAGACATTCACTTTTGAGTGAGAGAGTGAAGGCCGAGCTCGTCGTCTCTATGTCTCTCTCCTAACAGGAGAATTCTGAGGTCCATGCCGACAACTTCGGTTTTACCGGCTGTCTAGTGGGCGGAGCACTGCAGAGAACACAAGCCACCCGTTCTTCTCTCCTAGGGTAATCAAGTAACAGCGTACTGCAGACGCTCATGTGGTCTTAGCAGCTGTGACAACGCTCCCGATGACATCGGCCAGATCGGCTGTTTTATCCGGGGTATCTTAGGGGAGCCGAGGAAAGAAGATCTGTTAAGTGTTCACCATTTCATCACCCAGTACGTAGCGTTTTCTCTCTTCCTGAAACAGAATGATGCGTCAGATCGCGATGGCTATGGAGAGCATGGAGGCCGGACACGACCTGTAACAGAATTTGACAGAACCTTGGAGCGATTGCGTCAGCGCAAGAGGAGAAGACAACCGATGTCTGATGGAGATTGCCAGCTATACTGTAATCGCATGCTTCAGCAGATGTCTGACGCTATGCAGAAAGGTAAGGCTCCTGGTGAGGAGAAGTAGGTGTCCGTGGTAAGAGACAGTTGAGAATTACCGTAGCCCAGGAAGTCATCCGTCGGGTTGCAGAAGGAAGAAAGAATACCACACTGGAAGCTCCATGGTAGCATCGTGTGTCTCTTGATCGCTCGCTGGGCGTCTTTTGTCGTATCTTAGAAAGGTGAATGTACGCAGGCTACTAGCTGCACTACTCTCTGATGCAAAGGTGGGGGCGCCGCTGAGGTCTTAACATGTGATAGGACGGGGGGATCTTCGGGAAGAAACGGTAAGGAAGGAAAAACGATTCTTTTCATATCTGCGCATATAACCTCTGTCCATGTTGTGCCGGGAGCGACTCAGTCGACTTACCACTCCGCGTTATATCAGGTTGGTAGCCTATGTCAACCGATTCAACTGTTGCAGCGATGGCCTATTCTTCAAGGAGAGATCAGCTAGTGAACAACATCTGATGTTCTTCTTACCGAGTGCTAGTGGAGAGTTGAAACATCGCATGACTGAGGAAGTAACTGTTGTCCTATTGTTGCTGTGTACGGGTCCCGGGGTGTTGTGTGTCAGACGAGGATGCGATTGAGAAGGGAAAGCCCGCAACGGCTAAACTGGAGATGCTTGATCGCGTATGCACGGAGCTCGTGAAGGTGAGTGCTGGGAAAGTATTCATAAACAGGACGCACCATCAGTCATTGGTTCGTCGCCAGTCTTCCTCTCGTGATTGTTACTCGGAGAAGGATATCGTTGTGAGGGATCCTGTCTCCATGGACGTGTTCCCAAGCTAGCTTCTTTCACATTGGCTCATCGGTCTCCTCTGTCTTTCTTATAACAGGTATGCTTGGTAGTCTTTACTTCCCGTCTTACCTTCCCGCAACTTTATTCATTCTAACTTGTCTCCGTCTCATCTTTAGGGCAGGGGGTCAAGGTTGGAGACCCAAGAGATTCATGCGTTGTACATAAGTGCTAACAGACCACCGGTTTCACTCACGCCAAATATATGCGTAGGTGTGAATATAAAATGATACGTATAGAAGCATGATGTTTCAGTCGCCACCGAGGACTTCAAGGTATTGATCAAACAATTCCGTTTGGAAAGTTAACTTTTCTGGCTCGTCCTGCTCCTGTCTCCTGTCGACAATGTATCCCTTTCCTCTTTGTTCAGCCCAAGTGGCGAAACTGGTTTCTTACAGAAGGCTGCTGTCAGTGCATTGCAACGTGGCTCGCGCCTTTCAAGGATAACACCCTATCCAACTTCACACTCCGAAACCGGCTGTTGCGTGTCCTAGCGAAGCTCCCGATCTCCAGTCAGGAGCTCATGAACAATGACTTAGGAAGAGTTCTTGTTCTCCTGTGGCATCATCCAGGTGGGTCCCCAACGTCTGCCGGTGTGTTCTTGTTCTACCATGCCAGCCGGACGAGAACGCTGAAGGTCCTTCTTCAGGTTTCTTAGACTCAGGGCATCAGCGAACATTTCAGAATTCGAAAGCGCATTCATATCCATACCATTGTCGTTAAGTTTGTCTCATCGACCGAGAGAGCGAGTGACTGACAGCCTTTCTTCTTTACTTACGAAAAAAAGAAGGCGATGTAGCTTCGAATTCTTCAGGATTCACCATCTCGCTGTCGAGCACGGAGAGTAGGGTCTGTCTCGCTTCGAGAACGCAAGGGCATGACGCCCTCTCATGCCGTATACTCTCCACCTGGTGAAGATTGGTTGTGTGACCAATACTGCTTTCTGTCATGGCCAAGCATATAACCTGATTTTTCTCCCATCGAGAGATCTGCCTCAAGGAGAAAACGTGAAGATACCTAACGAAAAACCTCCGGTGCAGGACCACGTTGCACTTGGTGAAACGCAGCACGGATGCTGATGCCTACACGATAGCTGACTGTCTCTCATTAACATCATCGTTTGTCCGTAGCTGAGGTCGCCGTAGGGAGAGAAACGAGTGACGTACTTCGAGGAAATCAGTGGCATTCTGAACAGCTCACAGTCTCTTCCTAAGATAAGATGGTGGGTAGGCACCTCTCACCGAGTTGTCACCTGCGAAACATTGTCACGACTTGGGTTGTGAGACTCGAGGTGTAGCCTCCTGTGAAAGGAAGAAGAATGTAGGCAGCTGGATTCTCCGCTGTGGTGATGCGTTGTGTTTGTGCATGCGTGATAGACGAAAGCGATGAGAACCGTATACTCATTCGGCAGCTCATTCAGAGATGGACTAGGCCCATGCTTGGTCTAGGATCCAGCCATCGGGAGTTCCTTCAAGAGCGTGATCGGGCCTTCGAAGCTAATGATCTGGAACTTCAGCAGAAGCTCATCGCGGTAAAGTCAATTCCCGGAATGGGTCACTTTCACATTGTGATGTGTCCCTTCTTCGTCGACTGTCCAAACGGAAGCACTTCGGCTCAAGCTCCTGGATGCTAGCGACGCTTTTTTTCGCCCTGTCAGTAACCTAACCTGTTCGGGTCGTGACCCAGTCGCGGGCCCTTCGCTTCCGGGTGTCTCTTCACTCGAACACTGTGGTTAGCACGTGTTGTTCCTTGCGGGGCGGCAGACCTCATTTCAGATTCCTAGTTTCGCAGAAGTCCCAGTAGCTGTTACGGTACTAGTGTCTCTACTGCTGGTCTGTGAAGGGCACAGCCTGTTGTGAGTTGATATCTTCGCAGGCGGCGAAGGCAGTACAAGCGTCACACCCTCAGAACGATGGTGAGTCGGAAGGCTCAGGGGACCGCCGCCCTGGCTGATGCCTTGCAGCGTCAGAGAAATCAGTACTACTATTTTACAGCGACGGCTGACTAGAACGCGGAGATGGCTGTCATTACTGTTCGATATCTCGTGGGAGTATGTATCGAGACATGAAAAAGACAGGAGGGGCTAGCGTGTGGCCAGAGTGGTGCGGTCTCGTCTATGTGAGAAGACAGCGCAGGGTGGGCCTTGGCTAATCTGGTGTAAATGTGCTTCTTTATCCCCTTAAGTTTCTGGACAGTCGGATCTTTTTATGTATGGGTACAAATACATAGGCCTTCTTACCAACAGCGGACATATTAGCTTGTATAATTGACGTGTACGCGTTCAACGGTAGATCCAGGGTAACCTCTGAAATCTCTTCACCGTTCATTCGCTACGATGGTCTCGTTTTGCTTTGTGTCTGTGACGGACAGACGCGGAAGAAGGAAGGAGGCGTCACGCACGGATCCCTGTAAACTCCGGACACAATTTCCTCGTGAGTTTCCTGTGACTAGATATCCCCTCGCTAGCAACATGCCGCCGAATGTACACCCCACTATATACTGCTGGAAGACCTTGAGGTCTCTTTGTTCTGCTGTACTGGTTAATTTCTAATGGCGGTTCAATCACATGAGGTGAGGAAACTCTCCTCCTGCTTGCTGCATAGTTCGAGTTGTTATGGACCGAAAACACACGGTGTGAAGACAAGAATAGCCAGTGTACCCGCGACTACCGTGCTTCCACCCCGGCGGGACTGACCCGGGATATCTTGAAGGGAATAGACAGTCGAGTTCGAATGTATTAGTCTCCGTTGTAGTAGGCTCCTTGGTTCTACCTTCTAAATTTACGGCATGTGGCTACGTCACTCGTGATGATGCCAAAGGACTGTTGTTGAATGGCAGGATTCCTAAGAACCTGTCAAAAAAGGGGTGGGGGATCGCCTTGGTTCTGAGGCAATCGCTGTTAGTCGAACTGAAGAAGTGGTGTCTGAGGTTGTGCTGTGTTGCCTGTATTCTGAATGCTTCCGCTGCAGATTCAACCCAAGTCGGACCTCGTCATGAACGAGCAGCCGCGGAGCGGAGAACATGCTGCATCTCAGTCTTCGGTGAGCAGTAGTGGTGGTGGTACTAGCTTACCCTGTCGACTGCGTGTCTAGTTCACGGACGGCTGCATAGCTTATGACTCGCCGAGACTGCTAATGCACTGGAAACTACGTAGGCGTCGATAATCCGGTCTGCTGGGGTAAATGCGAACTGCTGTAGGAATATGTATTGAAGAGTGTGTTCACTTCTATAGTTTTTCGGTCTCTTCATTCCATCGACGGCATCGTCCGTCAGCGTTAGAGGAGTGACCAGCGCTCGTACTCTCACGCCGAGTGCGAGGTACATATCGTGAGGATGATGGAGCCGTCCAACAATTTCAGGTTTCCAAAGCTGAAAGAGCTTCTTTCGATCGTCCTGTATGCGTTGTCATTAGAGAAACTGACCGTTTGTCCTCGTTGCTGTTGCTATCATCCAGCGGACCCTGCACCGGCTCATGGAGGCGAGGACAGTCAGAAAGCCGACCAAGGCTCAGAAAGTTTCGATCGAAGGACGTGGCCTGTAGCTCACCCTCGGTGAACTTGGCAAAGGTTTTGGAGGCTGTGTAGACATCGTGCAGGCCAGGGGGTGGCGTCATTCATCCGGTCCCGAGCATTTCCTCTCGTTGGTGCTTCCTGTAAATACCAGGGCTCACAAAATTTCACGTGCTTCTTTTTGACTGGCGGGCTGCTTCGTGGTGCAGTGTATGTAGTCAGTTGGACGCCATAGTGTTTGTGCGCAAGCTGGGCCACAATAAGAAACCTCGTGTTGCTTTTTTTCTTTTGGCTGCTGGTAGATTCTCTGCTTGTCGTATGGTATCGGTGGCATGTTTCGAAACTGCGGGACTGTCGAGAGGAGCTTATCAAGACGACAGTCTCTGGTGTATGCCGCATGCATGCCGTTTGGCTTCTGAATCGTCATTCCCGTGGTCCCTCATTTTGCGAAGACACGCAGCCGAACATTCCGTAGGATATTCTCTACTTGCCGGGGGCGGTTACACTAGCTTATTCTCATGCTGCGAGGTTGATGCTTTCTCCTTAAGTAAATCAACGGGAACAACACACGCTTCTGGTGCCTGCGCTTGAGTCACTACTCGTTTCCGGTTTCTAGCGCTCTCAACAACTCACTCCTTGGTTTAACCCGGGTGAGATTCCTAGTCGAGACACGAGTTCAGCAGCCTTATCTGACTCTGAAAGCAGACCTAGATTTGATACACGTTATTAGACGGCCGTCGCATTTATCCACCGTTAGAGGTAGGCAAGTAGTGCTCCTCGTGGTAAGGCTGAAGATGATGAATTGCCGCGCACGCAGACCACTCAAACAAATTTCACTGCATAGGAGACGAAAAAACGAAAGCACACTGAGAACAAAGATGTCTTTACATTCGGATGTGGGCCCTGCTCGACTCGAAAGTATTCTACTAGTCCAAATCTGACCCCGGTGTGGGAAATACACAGAACGGAACTGCTGACGTGAACTCGCTCATCACGGATGCCTCTCTCACAAGAGACTTTGTGCCCCCGAATAGTCTCCGTAGCTAACAAAGGGATGGCGGTCACCCCTAGATTCGCAGAAGCGTTTTCTTGGGTCCGGTGTTCAAGACCAACAAAGGAACTAACTCAGCGGCTGCTCCATTCAGTTGACAAGCCCGACCAGGCGAGTCCTGGCTCATATAAGAATCCCTCGCTGCCTTGAAACTGAGGAAACTGAAGGTCGTCGCTTCCTGGAGGGGAGCAACAAAGTTTGCTTTCCGTTACGGTATTCCCCACATCATAACGGAAAAGGCTAGGATTCTTGATGCGAAATGCCCTCCTTTGGTTCTTGGTCTTCAACCGCCGGATGCTGAACATTCCATGGCAGCGTCTGGGGAGAAAAGTTCGTTGATCCTTGAAAACAATGCAATCTGATTCTTCAAAAAAGACTCGGCTCTCTGGCCCCAAGCATCATACCAGTGGGGGCGGTCTTCCTCATTCTTACACCAGGATTCCAGCTTGCTTAAAACTGCACCATACCGGGAACAGTACGCACCAACAGGCAGCAAAAGAGACAACGCGTCAAGCGGGACAGCATCACATACACTCCAGCCACCCCTGGCACCGTCTGAGACAAAGAACATCAGTGTGCACAGTATAGAAATGGGGTATCATGTAAATTGCTGTTATGTCAGGAAGCTGAGCTCAGGCAACTTCGAACCGAAGTGGCGAAGATACACAGCTGGCGGCTCACACTGGATGTAGACTCTCGTAGAAACCGTGGTGCCACCGTACGTACATGAGGGAACTCCTGGAGTCAGAAACAGCTGCAGGTGTGCTTAACTACTGGACCTCTCTCACTACCATCTCAAAGTACTCAAGCCGTGCGGTTCTAGATAATGGAATGTGTGTGTCATGTCAACTCCGACAGCGAAAGCGCACTTGACGACAAGCACAGCCAGCCCAGCGCACCTCATGAGAACAGACCAGCCCCTCCGCTCGTGGCGGGAGACCGAATACGCACGAGTCGTTTACTCAGTCACTACAAAGAATCGCTTGTCTCTGATGGCACCCGTATACAAAAGCAGGGAGCAATGAAGCCACATTCCGCCCTGCCCCCGTACCTTCTTCGCGCGCTTGTAGTAACTCACGAGCAGTCTGGGTAACAGGGATAGTATGCATATCGCCGGAGTTTTCCCCGTCCCCCTGATCGCTGCTTTCAGGTACTCTGCTTTTGTCCGTGCTCTCACGCCTCTCGGCCCCCACCCCCCCTTCTGCCTGGAAACCTGAAGAAGAACCATACACCTTCCCGATTCGAGAAGCTGGCCTGGTGCTTGGGCCGGGCCTTCCCTGGTTGAGATATTCTGCGAGGATGCGCTGATGACGGCACAGGGACAGAGAAGAGCTAGTTGCCCCGCCAGCCTCGGACGAAAGAGCACTACCTGCAGTTGTACTAAGCGGCTCATCGGATGTGCTGGTTGTTGCTGTATGCTCGTTGAACCCAGCACACGGCAGCTTTGCAACCAGCTCGTCTATATCTGGGTGAAGAGAAATCTTCAGGCATTCGAGAAGCCTCGACGAGAAATGAGGAGCGCCTGTCCGTAGAAGGGCCTCGGAGGGGACTTCACAGAGGCGAAGAAGCAACCGGCGCGTAGCTTCATCCGGGTCGTCATCCGGGGGCTCGAAAGAAAGCGTTAGGGTATCGTACGGGTTTCCTGTAAGTTGTAAAAGGACACCAGTCAGGCTTGTAGAGGAACAGAACGCAACGCGCAGAAGCGGAAACGGTACTAACCATGACTGTGACCGCGAAGCTTCCCCGCATCTTACATAAGCCCCCCTTCCATCTCCTCCCACGCTCACAGGTCTACGGAAGCGCAACCGCTTTCACCGGGAGTCTTAACTCCGTACACGAAGCACGAAGTCGGAGAAGGCGCCACCCGCCGCAGCACAGTGGCACCGGAGGCAAAACAAGCAAAGGATTTACAGCAGATTGTTCTCACCCAAATGTCGACGTGACAAAAGGCAACGATGGAGGCAGATCAGAGAGTTTAGGGTTTAGAGTAGTACGCGCTCCGAGCCAATCAGACAGTCCTCTGTCGGACTTGGATCATAGAGGTGGTCTCGAGTCATGGGGGAGAGAACAGCTGCAGCCTCTTGAAGCAGGGGCAATGGCCTAAAGCCTGACACGTCTCATACCGCTTGCGCAGTCCCCAAGTCACTACCCCGTCTGTCTGGTCTATCAGCGGTGTCTTTACACAAGCAAACACTCTAAGGAAGCTATACGGCAAAAGAGAGACGTAGTCACAAGTGAAAGCACAGTTCTCCGCACCAATCGCACCATCAAAAAGAGCTCATCAGCCCACGTAGGGGACACACCTTCCACTGTCTGGCCACCAGTTACTGCGCATTTCATTACACTCATCTCTTCTTCACCTGCCATAAACCCTCTCATTGTTCAAGAGGTCACCTGTCCGTACCTTCCTTCTCTTGTGTGAAAGACCATTCCCCGCAGCATCCTTCTCTATCACTTGTCGTCCTTGTGGCTATGTTCGAGACCCGTCCCCGGCCAAATGAGAAAAAACTGTTGGTTGTGAACCCATAATGAGCAAGCAGTTCCCAGGACTGCATCGGCCCGTAGAAAATGTAGAGCTGAGCTCCCGCGGGAATATCAGCCTGTGTCACGACACAAGCTCTTCTAGTCTGTTCGTCGAAATACGGGAAGGCACACTGCGCATGTACATGGTGATTCATCATGTCTGTGAAAAGAAGGAAACTGGTGGGGTGGTCAGGAATGCATACCAGAGCTCCGTTGTTTTCCTGTCTCGGTCCCACCGTCTCTGCACTGGGAGAGGGAGAGGCAGACAATCGTACTCGGTACAGTGGTGAGTTACTGCAACGCTCTCGAAGAGCGGGAAGAAAAGGAACAACCGTCTCTTCTTCGTCAGTCATAATGGAACCATTGCTTTCATCAGGCACCTCATCCTTCTGTCCTCGGCCGTTTGCCCGAGAAAGTTCACCATCGTCTTGCCGGATGCAGGTACGTTTCGAACACGCACCAGGGTACCCTTCGCAAACCTCTTCCCCGTTCCTTCTCTCCTTGTCATCTCCCCCGTTTGTTGCTGCCTCCTTTCCCTGCAGGAGCTCTCCGTTGCTTGCTTTCGCCCGCAGTGTCTCGTCATTCAGATGTGTCAGCTGTGTGTCTAATGCCCAGCCAGGAAGACGTGTCGGCGGAGGAATCTTTACAGAAAAAGCACGAGAGCCCATAACGCTCTGTGCCCATATACATTTCTGAAGGGTGAGAGAATTGATATACTGTTGAATCTCTTGTCGTATCGGATCAGTCATTCCCCCTAGGCCGGGAGAAAGAGCAGGAGAAGCAAAAGTCTCCTTCAATAAGGGTATCAGTTGTCTGAAAAGATTGAAAGACTTCAGGTGGGTGTCTTCTATTGTTCGTATCAACGGGGTATCCCCCAACATTTCAGGCACTTCTGGAGGCCCGACGATGAGAGGCTGCTGCATCTCGCCACGTGGAGCGGGAATCATCTCTTGAAAGAAGAATCGAAAGTGTGAAGCATCACCCTTCTCGGCCTCAAACAGGAAGTAAAAGAGACACACAGTATCCGTGTCGACCCATGGCATACCAACAGAACATGTACCAGATGAGCTGACAATGATCCCCTCATTTGCAACTCTTTCGTGACAGGGAGACAGAGCGAAGTCTCCAGGTTCCTGTACAACCCCACTTGCCAGCTTACTCGGCGGGACTGCTCCACTTTCAGTGCCCAGATGAGAAGAAACAGGAGGGCTGCTTAGCTCTACGTCATCTGAAGCCTTGATATGTTCTCCACTAGCACCTAGAACCTCATCCCCGAGAGCTCCATGGCCTTTCCTCAAATTGAGAGAATCAACAGGACACTTCTCAGGCACCTCCCCCGCAGCTTTGCATTCTCCAGTTGAGTCTTGTTGACAATCAGATCGTGACTGTACAGGCTGGAGAGTCAAGAGAAAGCGAGCGATATGACCAAAGACAGGGTCTTTCAAAGCTGCATAAACATTCAAGATTGCATTCTCAGGAACCTCAATGAGAGGTGTTCCAGCTGGTATGGACTGGGCGGCGACGAGACCCTTTCCCGCATTTCCGCACCGAATCACATTCACTGCGGGATGAACGTATACCCCAACTTTCTCCGCCTCACTATGATACCTTCGCGAAAATTCCAGATCAGCACAAGAATCTTCATTGTTGCACTTCATGACAGCGTTTGCCGGAGCACAAAATCGATTGATCAAGTGCTGAAGATGCTGTATGTAGGGCTGGAGTGCACCCGAGACGTCGCACAGAGTCAAAGGATCACAGGAGCCCGGCGACGAGGGAATCTCGTTGCCGAAGCGTGACTCTGCGGTTGTGAGGTCACCATTCTGATATTCCACCTGTCGGCATTTTGACAGTTGCAACTGACTCTGGCCGGACATTTCGACGAGCCGAGATTTGAGTTCGAAGAGGGCCCGACGCAGATTGGAGGGCGACTCACATCCCGCCAGCAACCCCCACTCCTCCATAAGACCAGGGTCATCCAGCACGACAGGAAGACGTTTGCCTTCTAGATCACCCTGGTGTGTGCTAGCGTTAGCCTCACTTTCCCACGGCTGTTTCGGCGTTGTATTGTCCTGGGTCGAGACAGTGCATCGCTGGTCTGCGGCTCTCATCTCTAACTGTTCCACCCTGTGCTGACTTGTACGTCTCTGCAGTTCGCGTGCAACACTGTCGGCAAAATATAAGTCCTGGTCACTCATATAACAGATCCGGAATGCGTCGATGAGTTGGGCGCACAGTTGTCGAATCAGTATTGGTGAATCTGTCAAGTGGATTTTAGCGGACTTTACTGGTAGGTTGAGACGAGCTAACAGCGCCTTGCGAAACTCGAGGCGCGACGGGCAAGAGGTCTGAGCGGTAAGAGGCAGAGGAAGATCCAGGCTTCCCGGGGAAGTGCACGAAATGCACAGAGCCTCGAACCCACCGTGACGGAGAGGACGATTGCCCGCCATGGCTAAGGAGAGGTGTTGGGCGACACCTGTTTGTAATGTCCGACAGCGGTGGTGAACAAAGACAAAAACAACCGAGAACGCTCCGCAGAGTGAGACAGCGCGTGGCAGTTCACGCAACTCGCGGACACAGCCGAAGAGCTACCGGGCGCCAAAATGTGTACTCGAACCAGCCACCGCACCGGAGAGCGAAAGTCCACCGAAAGCCGTCGCTCCCGCTGAAGTACGGTGGCGGTTGACGGCAAAGAGGAGCACCCGTCTTAGAACTGTGTGCTTCGTCCGGTCCGGCACAGTGGTTACAATAACACGCCACCACTCCTCAAGACCTTCGGTAATGCTTCATCCCACCATCAGACCACCTGCTCTTGGGCTGCGAAGTTACCCACTAATTGCTGAGTTCCATTCCTCTTGAGCACAAAACCCAAAAGGGGCCGAGATCGTCCGTCCAATCCGGACGCCTGTGCTGCAGTACGGTCGTGTTTGCTGTGGGGGAATGGACGACTTTTATGAAGGGACGGCAGGAATGCCGGTAAAACACCTCGACAAGAAAAAGTACTTGAACAACCGCATAAAACTGCAGAAGCTCCTTATCGCCGGGGACAGCCGGCAGAAAGAGACAGACCTCCTGTACTGAAGCGACCGCGGAGTATGCCGCCGACAACAGAACCTACACCTCCCCCTTGAAAACGGAAATCTCCCTTGTGCGGTAAACAAAACGAAAGTGGATCGGTGATAGAGTAGTCTCTGAAGCATCGAGATGACTGAAACCGAACTCGATTCAGAGCTTCGACTGATAGGGGGCTCGCATGCATATGCAAGGCGAACGAGCTGTAACACTGCATCTGCCCTGGACATGAGACTGGTCTCATCTTCCGGGTAACAGGGAGTACGTAGGTAAGCCGGGTACACGGATGCGAGCCGCAGGTTTCCTGGAAATTGCTGGCGACGCTCGGGGATTCTCACGAAGTCGCGCGCTCCTCAGGTTATCGTAGGCTTCGCTCGACTGCTGTCGACCGAAGGCAACAATCGAAGAGACCGACGGCATACTCAGCCAAACGGTAACGGGATCGGTGGGAAGGTCATCGGGAAGAAGCATTGGTCGCCGAGCAGTTCTGAGCTCCCCGGCCTCTCCTGGTGAATACAGCAGCCGTCGCCGTCCGACCCACAGTTGGAAATGCAGACCAACCCCGCGTCCGACGACGCAAGGGGTTTCGGTGGCAGTGGCCCCGATGTAACGACCAGTGTCAACACCCCGACGATCGGCATGGGGCAGGACTCCTCTTCTCTGTCTCACTCGTGAACCGCGCATTCGAGTTGTGCCACTGCCTGGCAATATGGGTATTTCAATGAGACAAAAAAGATGGTTTTCTGTTGTTGTTTTCACGCTGAGACGCGTATCACGGTTTTGTCTCTCCACTACGTCGAAACCCACGGCCACATGCCTGCAGGGATGACGTGTGGTGCTCCGCTTTTCTGTTCTGGGGCTTCGTCTCCCTTGATGTCTAAAGTCCCTCCTTCCCGTCGTTGTCTTTTCACTATTAAATATTCTTAGTATGCTTCAGGATCTTTAGGCTGTTTTGATTTCCGTAGGACAGTGTGGTGCGCCCGCCGGGTGGTCGTGTCTCTTTCGCCTCCGGCTCCGGGGGTGGCGCTCCTCTTGTTTCTTGGAGCGGAGTTGGGCCTTTGGACGAAGAGAGCTTCGTAACCTGCGATCTTGCTCGCCTTGTACAGCTTAGATGCGTTCGAACCCTTCTGACTTGATTTAGTTTCTGCCCTGTAGAAACAAATCAAGGACGACGAGGCACCTGCCCCTGTGGTCGCTCTCTCTCTGGGGTTAGAAGGGGCTCTCGCTCATTATTGTTCGTTTACGGCGTATTCCGCCCCACGGCTGGAAGTGAATTGTCTGTTCGTTCCCGAGTTTCGGTTCATTTGGCTCGTCGAGTCGACGCCATATGACGATGCAGAGCCGCTCTGAGAGACTTCGTTTTTTTCCTCTGAGGAACCTTCCTCTATATTTTTAACATTCGTAGAGAGCATCCCCATGTATAGCCTCATGTACAGCCTCATGTATAGCGTTGTTTACAGGGTTGCGGTAGACTTCGGCGCATCCTTCGCGTGTGATCGATGGTGCGAGATGATAGCGGCTTCCTGATTGTGGCGAATGTACGGGGTATTTCTCAAATCTTTCGCTACGTGTGACTGTTAGTCGAATTGTGGGTTCCTCCGCGTTGCTTTAGGTCGTCGGACAGGCTTGAGACGCAGTGAAAGTGCGAGTTCTATAATATGCTCGCAAGTCACCTGTTGTACAGATGAATTGAGGTTGTTCTCTCGTAGATTCCTGTTGCTTTGTTACTATCGCTGCTCCGTGTAGCCATCATGCTCTCTCCTGCGTCGCCTGAGTCGCCGCTGTCCCCCAGGGACTCAGACGGCGGCTCTGAAGAGTTCCGTTGTTACTACCTTGATGTTGCGTTCGATTACCCGCCAGAGAACGGATGTTCTTCAGATCAGGCGACTGATCCTGTGTTTACTCGTGTGCCGCCGGACAAACGTGACAAGTGTACTGGTGCGGACGGTGTTCGCAAGTGTTCCCGTGTAAGTGAAATTCCATATGTGGTCACCGGTTTTCCAGTTGCCAGTCCGGACACCGTTGCGCCCAAGGCACGCGGACGCGGCTGCAGCAGAGGCACGAGCGAAGAGGAGCCCACTTACCAGTGTAACTCGGTTTTTGGAGTGTACAGTACACGTGTACTTGTAAGTGCTTGTATCTTTCTCACCTCCTGTGTGCTACAGTTTTTACTCCTCTATCTCGCCGGCACCATTTCTTCTTTCCAGTCACCCTTGGAGAGTGGGGGGTCTTCCGGCACGGACTCACAACGCGCCCGACATCCCTCCATCCTTGCCCGTCACAGTTCTACAATCTGCAACATTCTTTACAATGTCTTTTTTCTTGGGTCGGTGATTCGACTGCTCTTCATGACACCCGGTGTCGCTTCCGCAGTGATCATACGTTACCTCATTTGTGTGTCGATCGCTCTCCTTTTCCGGGGTAGTTGGGCACTTGTGTCGGCTTTAACTGGAGAGATCGGGCCCTTCAGGGAAGGTTTGCATAGACACGCACTTTGGATGTTGCTGGACTCTGTTGGCTTTTGGGCCACCACCGACACGAGTGTGTCACTGTCGGCGGTGTCCTCACAGATGTTGATTGCGTGGATTCTAGTCTCATTTTGGGGCTACTATACTAGCAAACAGCGTGTTCTTGTCTATCTGATTATACCGGTCTTCGTTTCCGGCTTGACGGGGCTACGAGTTGCAGCAAGTGGACAGTTCATATCGGAGACTGCTGCCACACTTTTTGTGTCTGGCATCTGCACGATGTACCATCTGTTGCTGGATATCGGAGTGCAAAGGTACATCCGAATACAATCCTTCTCCCCATCCGCAGGTTGCGTTACAGCATTCAGTGCTCGGAACCCTGTTGGCGATGTACTCATTCAAGCCTTGGCTTCTTTGGAGGCGCTCAAGCTCAGGTTGGAGTGTGTGTTATGTAGCCCCTCTCCCGCCATTGTCACTCACATGAAACTGTCGGCCGACCCGTCAAATGGAGTCGCAGAGGAGATCATGAGTCAGCAGATCACCAGGGAGGATTTGGCCAGTCGTGTGATTCTTGCCTATGCTGGAAGTGGAGATTTCGATGCAACCAATTGGAGAGCCCTCGTGAAGAGCCTACGGAGACGAAGGCCGGAGCGGGATGAGGACATTGGAGCTATAGCAACGGAGTGCGAGATGGAGGTTTTCGCTAATGTTGGCTCACATGCGCGTATGAGCAACGGTGCAGAAGCGCCTTGACACATGTCAGCCTCTCCCCTAGCGGGAAATGTGGATAAGATTTGGGTCCAGCCCTTGTTTGCGGTGCACGGCCTCTTTCAGTCTCAGCGGGCTGTGCGTAGGGGGTTGGTTCCACACTTGAGCGACGGCGTGCTCCGTTTGTGCTGAGGGTATGGCCTTGAGGTCCACGATTCGGGCAAACAGGGGCAGTCCTGCTACGTTGTAGGAAGTCGGGGACGAATTGAAGCGTCGCGGTTAGTTTAGACAAGGGTCATCCTCGATGGTGAGAGGCCCTGCTCTTATACAGATTCTTCGTCAGGCGGGTGCCATTCGTATCTCCGAATCTGTGCCCGAGGTGGCCTGCGTGTCGCGTGCCCAGTAGGTAGAGCGGCAGAGACTGTCTTTCCGGTGAGCCCGATTTCTTTGAGCTCGCTCATGTTGAAGGATAGCAGACGAAAGTGCCCACTGACGTGTCGCAGCGGGCGCAGCACAGGTTCGTGGACTTCTCTGAAGAGCTATCGTCTTGTTCCGACGGTGCGATAGGACAAAAACGGAGGTCCATGCTCGTGTGTTCCGAGATTTGCGTCTAGCTTATTTTTGTGCCGGTGATTCTCATGCAGGGACGTTCATGGGGGCTATATGTTCGAAGGGCTAAATCCATTCGTGGAACTCTCCATGGAGGGCCTGTAATGAGCTATCCATGTATGCGCGGATTTTTTGTCTCCGGTATGGTTCCCGAGTGGCCCGTGCTCGTCATTTTGGCGGATTTTTCCGTGCTATCCTCGTCGCTTCGTAAGAGCACTTCTACGGAACACTGAACTAGATAAGTATACTGCAACGCCGTGTGAATGCTTTGTTGTGTCGTCGGGAAAGAAAGGCAAACACGCTAGAGAGTCCGGAACTATTCTTTACGAAGCAGCGCAACAGTCGACTGAAACACCCGGCTGTGCGAGATGTCCTCTTGCCGTTGCGAGAGGTCGTGGTGAATGGGTTGTATACAATCCTAGCATAGCGTGTCGGGGAACGGTGCTTGTGCTGTTGAAAGTGATGGAACATCAGCCGGGCTTGTGGGCTGCAACCGTTGTGTCAGGAATTGCCTTCGAAAGCTACACGCCAACGACCAGGAGAGAAGAGCTACAGTAGTCATTCCCAGCTAGGGTGTACTCGACCAGTTGTGCTTCAGAACAGCGCAGGTGTCCGTCAATGAACACGAAATTGGCAAGAATAGTGGACACGTGAGATCGTAGACAGACAACGCTGCATCACAGCCTGTCAGCGATGATGAACGGGCAGTCGAAGCTTCGCACTTGCGGTAAGTACTGTCCATTCTCTAGGAAGGATCATGCGGTTCTGCACGGCTGGCTCGAAGTTGTCCACATCGCTGCCTGTCAGGGACAGGCGTATTGCGTGGCCCTTCAAGAATGTCCAGCTGACGGGCTCCAGAGGCATCATCAGTTCAATAATCTCTCCGGCAGCTGAACGATAAAGCAAGATAACGCATCGGACACCAGCAGGTGTCCGCTGTCAGCCGTTTTGGTTGTGGTGCGAGACAGTTACGAGAAACTTACTCCCTTAACCTGAACGCCTACCGTTAAGCGGAACTCGCGACGACTTTGTGAAAGACCTGAAAACCGTGTCGGACGAGCCGATGGGAGACTCCTCCTTCACTTTCACAGGACGGTGCGATACGACGATCTGAGAGCAGAATTGGAAATTATCAGAAGCGGGCACGCTGGCCGCGACGTCGGATGCACAGGCGGTCAGCTACGGCGGAGGCAACTAGGTGCCACGTCGTCATACGTCTTTAAAGAGCCGCAATACTGTAGACTGCATGCGGAGTGAACGGCTACAGGGGTGGCAAGCGGACGGTTATGGCGCGGTGGCAATCAGCCGCGGTGCTAGCAGTCACTTACCTTCCCTTCCGTGACATAATGAGAGTAACCATTGTTCACGTCAACGGCCTCTAGGTAGACAAACACAGAGACGTCCGTGCAGCTTTTTACGAACAATTGGAGGTGCACCCAAGCACTGCCGACAACGTCGATATTCTCCAGGAGAACGCCAGACGTCCACGAAAGCAGGCTAGCGTGGACTGAGTCAAGGTAGAACGGAGACGGATGGAAAGACTCCCCCGCGGCCCCCGGAGGCGGTGACAAGTTGATGGGAAAATCCGGCCTGACCCGGCGGGGGAACAGACGGTTGCCATAATGCACAGCTTGACGAAACGGATGTTGAGCAATTACCCAGCGGCTGAACACTCCTGTTGTAGAGAAGTATTCGACGTTGTAGTGCACCCGCGGCGACCGTTTGGAAGGAAACTGCAAGCAGAACAAGAAGGCGCGTCGTTGAACGTGCCGTCGCCAGGAATGTACGAGGCCTTCTTCTTTGCTACAACTTGAATACGGACACAATGTCCAATGGTCGGTGTCAAACTCCCGGGGGAAACAACTGCAGCGGGCGAAATGAGACTGAAATCAACTCCGATTTAGAACCTATCATAGCAGTCCTGGCTCGAACCACGTAACGATCCTCTGGGCGTCTGAATACTCCGCAGCGATACCCCGTCCTGCAACATAGTGGCCTACCCGTCGAAGCAGCAGGCGTTGCGCCAACGTTGGCCTTGGCCTAGCCATAGCGACGGCAGTCTGGCTCTGTGCTTGAGGTGTAAAGCTGATGGGAATTTCCTTGGCAAGCGATGGGCGCACATAGGACTCTTGGGCGGCATTCAGAGACCCGCCTTCAAGACTCATCAGGTACGCGTTGGGATCGCTTTCCAGAATTGAGAAGGAGTCTTTCAGTCTCCCAACGACAGGCTTCTTGGTCATAGCTCTTCCATTATACGCCGTTCCTTCTCCCCATTCATCCTGGAACCCAACGAGAGCGACCCCGATCAAGTTTGAAATCGTTAAGGTCTGTAAAACCTCGTTGCCCCTTTCGTCTTCCGTCCTCAACTGATGGTCCCGTGCTTGGCGCAGAAGCAATTCCACGTGGGTCTGAAGCTGTTGCCAGTATAGAGCAACATTCTGGACAATGTCGTGAAGTCTGTGTTCAAACGTGGACAACTGCAGATTGAAAGTCGCAGGTAAAAGGACGGGTAAACTAAACGGCGAAGAATCGGCTATTGTAGAGTTCGAATGGGCAGGAGCCATAGTTGGCCCCGTCAATTCTACCGCTGGGCTGCTACCTCGATTGTCGAGACGTTCCAAACTGTGTCGCTGTGGGCGCCGGGCCTTCACAGTGAACGGGGAGGTTGGAAGAGGGCACTTGGGCGCGACGCTGCTGTCCAAAGAGAAGAGAGGAGATAAGCACACATCGGACGGTGTGCCACCCAGGACAGGGCGCTGTTGGATGGGCGCTCTTTTGCAATCAAGCCGATGCAGATTGACGAATTTCTTGTTGCTAAGGTGAAAGTCCACATAGCTCATGTTGGTTTCTGGAGGGTAGTATTCTGATGTCCGCCATTCCTCGGCCCCCACCTGCAGCAAAAGCGAAAACAGACGCACATGGCACTAGGTGGTGTTCTAGTCGCGCTAATGGCTGAAAGCTCGCACTCGGCTCCAAAGTAGCATATACGGGTAGGTGATTTCGCAGCACCTCCATGTTTCGTATTCTCTTTCCCCTCTTTAAAAAAGTAGTCCTCGGCACCTCGGGTTGCTTCTTTTCCAGAATGTGCTCGCCGTCTAGCCTCGCCACTGCAGCTGCCCGTGTGAGAGTTACCTGCCAGTAATGGACTGAGGGCTCCTCAAGTATTCCCCCCCAGCACTCCTCTTTCAGGCGGCAGTCGAAAAACCGCACCGCGTCCAAGTACAGGTCAGCCTCAAAACAAGGAAAACTGCCTGCATATGGACTGCAGGACCGCCGCGCACCATGAGTCCAGCTTCCGAGTAAGAGCTTGGATCTGAATCGAAACGCAAATGCAGGACGAGCCGTCCCTCCGACGCTACAATACCTTATCTGTCCCACGCGGGAAATGCGTCCCTCCAAACCGTTTTGGCAGACGGGCGACCTGGTGGCAGCAGTCAGCTTCAAACTGAAGCGAAAGATGTCAGTGACTCATCCTGCCCGCGGTTACCAGGCCCGTATATGCTATAGATAGTGTACTGCCATCTTCTTGCGCTTAGCTTACCCCGATGTCGGTGCGTGCCGCTTCATGTAGTCATACAATCTTGTGGCTCCGCGCACACTCGCAGAGTCGCAGTAACCGCCTACTACATAAACGCTCACCTGCAGCGCCGCATGTACACACCGCGATGTATGAGAACTGGTCAAAGCACCAAGCGGCCACTGAAACGCATTTCCAGGATCTTGTAGCTGTGACCCGGTGGCGCCCTGGACTAGACAAACTTCTGCATTTCTCAAATCACGTGCACAAGAAAGCTCTCCAGCCCACACACCTGCCATCCCTTGTAGGCACCCTCGTTCGGCTGTGTAGTCGTTCAGTGCGGAGTGCCCATAGAGAAGAAATCAGCACGACATGGCGGAACCGCATTCCGGCGCGCTTACATTTCTTTCAGCTAGCTTTCTCATCACTGCTTCATGAATGCCGAACTCCGCTGCGCTGGCAGTCTCGTTGTTGTGGAGCGTGACAACGTCATCGTAGTATTCCACCATCTTAACTGTGTGCGCCATGTCCCAGTTCTTCCGGTGGCCGGCGATGGCACGCGTCAAATCGCCCTCTCGGCCGAAGACTCCACTGGCGGTACCGAAAGCTACCGTGAACTGCACCCAGACAGTACAAGAACCACACCTGAAGGGTGAGAAACAGAGGCGTCCACGTTGTTCCACCACGGCAGTCAACAGCAGTCGAGAGAGCGCGCACAAAGCGGCTGTCCTGTGTCCAGGGGGAGAAGAACAACGCAACCTTGCATTTGCTCAGCTGACGGACGAATCCTAGGCTGAGAAGACTCACGCCAAGCAAAACGTGCAACGGGTATTTCCAGGGATTGTTGAGCATGTGACCAGCTGGGGTGCCCGTTCTCTCAAAGCCGTAAGTCATCCCTGCGTAGTCCTTCAAAAACGAAGAGCAGATGACTCCTCCGGGAACAAGCAAGTCGCCAAAGACGTGCATGGGAGTGAAGAGTGAGAGAACCGCGTCCACTCCGCCAGCAGCGGCAGCGTTGAGTCCCGTCATACCGTCGTACGATACTCCTCCGCCACCGATCTTCCCACTTGCGAACCACTGTCTCTTTACCCACTGAACAACTTCAGATAGATCTTGGATTTCAACTTCGCTCAAATCCACATACCGTTCTCCAAAGGAAGCGCCTGCACGCAGTACACCAGGCGCACGGCGTCGCAGACCATGGTGGCCTCCCTTCCGCCTTCGTCTGTGAGGTAGCAAACGAAGAGAAACCGCTTGGGCTATCCCTCAGACAGCGAAATCTTCCCTGCCGTTCGCGTTTCAACCACGCGGACCATGCGGCTGCATAAGCGCACCTGTTCCTCTTGCGTCCACAACGACTACTGCATAACCGTTAGCCGTGAAGGCCTGCTGGGCGGAGAAACTCCACAAGTTTACTGTCGCCCCCCGTGGATTTTTCCACATACGAAGCATAGACAATGGCCAGAAAGCTTCTGTCCTCCTGTTATATCGAGTGATATCCAAGTATACTGGCAGCTGCTTGACGGAACCAAGTAGAGCATCGCGTTCCGCAGTCTCCTCTCTTAGCCTTTTTTCCAGGTGGACTTGGAAATGAAGGAGATTTCGGATCTCTTGGTACCTCTTGAAAACTGTTTTGGGCTCTTTGGTTTTGCGTTGCGCAGCTTCGTCGCGCTCTGACTCCTGCTGTAAAACCGTGAGCCTTCGCTGTGTCTTCTCCAGTGCCTTGTCCAACAAGCCAATCCTGTGTGTCCTCACCGCGAGGTTTTCCGCCGTATTGTAATATGGTTTTGGAAGGTAAATGTCGGCTGCCAGCTCCACACCGTCTCTCATGGGGATGTAAACTGAGTACAGTACGGGCGGGGTATTCACTTTATCGTGAACGCTGTCGTTGACGAAGGCAGCAGTCTCCTGTGTATGGAAGTCTACCCAGTGCTTGTCCTGCATTCCGTGATCTCAGACACAAAAAGTCATTCTTGATGCAAATGAAGCAGTAGCGGTGGCACCGGGTTCGCTATCAGAACATCCTGCGCCCGCGGAAACGCGGAACATCGACCGAACGTGAACTCTAAGCTAATGCGAACTGAAGCTTCGCTTGGAATAAGCCGCTTGATCCTTACTTTCGCATTGCAGGCGGGCAGGCCATGAAGGTTGATTGCAGCGTAGCCCATGACCACGGTGAGCACCATCCCGGGCACTAGCAAGTCCCGCGGCTTCAAAAACTCTCGAATTAATCGTACCTGCGTCACCCAAGCAAAAGTTGAACCACCAGGGCGCCCCGGCTGTAGGCTACAAACGGAGAGTTTCGAGCCAAGCTGTCACACGTGCAGACATACCTTCGTCCAGGTGCCCCAAACGTCCAAAAGAAATCCAAGAGCGGTGAAGACAAGAAGTCGGTAGTATACCAGACCTTTGGATGCGTCTAGGGACCACTTCTGCAGGACCGACCGGCTGCCAAAGGACGCTGCAATTGACTCCTGACGAAGTGACTTCAGTCGGTCGAGTGTCTCTTCGGCAGCTGGAGATTTTAGGACAGATCTTAAGTTCTCTGGTCCGGCCAGTCCTCCCTTCTTTGTGAGAGACCCCAGGTAAATATCGGGAAAGCCGACGGCTTTTGACGGCCAGCCCCCCCAGAGGAATGCCGTGACCGTGACGAAGAGAGACAGGAAACACGCAAGTGACACAACCCTTGAAACGAATCTCATACGACGACGGACTTGTGCGTGTGACCGGGCGGGAGGCGCCCTGCTGACTTCATCCGAGGCCCACTTTGAAAAGCTACCGTCTACTGCGGTCGACAGAGTCCGTGAGTTGCCAGGTACACATGTAGACGGGAGGCACCCCCCGTTGCGAGACGTGGGACTGGCCAGTGCAGAGGAGATATGCCCTCCCTTTTTCGTCTTGGGAGACCGGACTATGGCCAACCTTAGTAGATGGAGAAATCCTGCGTGAATGAGGGCGGCTGTGACACCTCTCTTCACAAACACCTGTATAGATGTGTTCATATAAAAGTAGAAAAATCCCAGGAGTGAATCCGGGTGTGGCAAATGGAGAAGCGGATCGGTCTGGAGGTCGGGCCCAAACCGAACGGCAGAGTACAGTGAGGGACAAAAGTGCAGTGACAGAGTATGGAAGGCAACAAAGGAGTAGGAGAACACAAGCAGCTGCTTCGTCAAGCAGTCAAGCTTCCCAGCAAAATCCAGGGAGCGGACTGGCGGCGAAGTGCGGATTCCTGTACGGCCACCGGCTGTCCTCGCCGCGTCCTTCGCTTTCGAGCCTGCTCTTGGACTCAGGTTAAGTTCAGCAAGTATGGACGGGACAATGGTAGACGCCGTCAGTCGCCGTCCCCTCCTCTCCATCTCCCGGGCTAGCAAGTCTACGGCATCTACGGGCCTCCCGGCAGGCGTCGCTGAACCTCTCAATGAGTAATACGCATTGGCCTTGTACGCGTCCCCATGGAGTAAAAACCGCGCACTCAAGCTAGGGCGACCAGGCGCCTTTGTGTCCTCCGCGACATTCCGCTGCGCATCCGGCTTTTTCGGCGCCGGGGTGGTGACGTAGCAAAGCGCGCATGGCTTGCCTGGAGAAAGACATTCCTCCGCAGCAACAGCCACCGAGGTCGTGGGGGCGGCACAGGGGCTGAGGTTCCCCAAGCTGCTGCTGAATGTGCTTTGCTCGCTGTCGCATTGTAAACACGTTGAGTCCTGCCCTCGTTGAGGGCAGCACTTCTCCGGACAGACTTCCATTGCTTGAGAGGAGCCTGGCCGCCCCTAGGGGCCTGAAAAACCTGTGCAGGGAAAAAGATGCTATCACGTTTCACTTCTGGTTTGGTTCACGGGGTCCTAACGCTTCGACTACAGAAACACGGCGGGAGACAGTCAGCGACTCCCAGAGTACAAGTACGATGGTTGGATTGATAGGCTCGATTGAGCAGCCCTTGAGAGCCGGACAAAGAAGTCGACTACCTTCAGAAAGTGGGGCTTAGCCACATAGATCGCGTCTCGACCTTACCCTCCTCCTTAAAGTTGGGGCTCGAAGGCCTTCCGTGAGACAACAGCAGATGAAGGAACCACCGAGACACGAGAATGGTTCAGCTACAAGAATACAGTGCTTGCGAATTACTCTTCAGCTGCGCTCAACAGCGGACTGAAGGCAGGGAAACGCGGCGGAGACTGGACAGTTATCGGTAACACAGGCGCTTGCAACGCAAAGCCGACTTAGATACAGCTCGAGCCCGCGTAGTCAAAGTGCTATCAGCCTTGAGAGGAAAAACTTCGGGGTATTACTCCGCAGACTTCTCACAAAACAGCGTTACAACCCTTAGGCGACTGGAATGATATGCAAAAACTTTTCGAACCTGTCAGTCAGCGCGGAGATTTCGACTCCAACGCTGTCAGCCTTGTCAGACAAGACGTACGCCCAAAGGTTGTCCGAGACAGGGCGAAAGCGTAGAAAAAAAAGAAGCAATTCTACACGAGTCACTATCTAGCAGAAGAGGCACCTGTTGCTACTAAACTCGGCACTTCAATAAGGCGCTACCTTCTGTACATCAAAAAACACTGATACTGAAGAAGGACCTACCTCCTCACGCGCTACACTGGCAGGACAGTGTCACGCTAAGGACAATCAGCACTCTCGAAGCAGGCATGCATCACAACACTTTTGTTGTCTGCGGAATCTACATGTGGCGAGAACCGCGACACAAGCAGAGGCGGATGGCAGAGCGTCTCTCTCCTACCCTGCCGGCCACGGTCCGACACAACTTGTTTTCTGCTGGCGTCCTCCTGCTACGTGCCACTGAAGACCCAAACACGAGCAACCGACACGAATACTTTTGCAAAACGTTCTTCTCTTCGCAAATCACACCACCGCTTCAACCCCTGTCAGTGGGCCTCCTGCGTGGCAGCTCACGGCAGCGCTGACGGTGCCAGGAGGGCTCGGCAGCGAACAGATCGGGTGCCCGCCCCGCATGTGAACCGCCGCCGATCTGATAGTGTACTTCTGCAGCTGCTACGTCAGTTGCACAGCTCTCCTGAACGGACGCCTCCCCATTCGGGACTCGTACTGCACTCGCGTTTCCGCAATATATTGACATCCAAACGACCTCAGGGTTCCTGCAAAACTGAGTATCACTCGGTTCTTGACGTGCTTGGGCGCACAGAACGCAGCCACCTCCTGGCAGTACACGGCTGTCCAAGTTTCCGGACGGCACGGCGAGCTGCCACGCGCTGGAGCGAAGCTTTCAGAGCAGATAGAGGGTTCTAGCTTCGCAGCCCCAGCGCTAGGTCACCGATGGCTCGGCCTACTTAGTTGGTTTTCTTGATGCAGTGCCCCTGCATCACTGCACTTCTAACGGCCCTTGTCGCTCTGATCAAAGTGTTCTGGAACGCACGGCCATTCAAGCCGGAGTCAGCCAGGCTCATCGTTGACTACGGTCTCTCATTCAGCAAAGGCTGTTGTGAAAGCGTGTCACCGACGCGTCCGATGCTGTTTCCGTGTGTCCATTATGGTAGCACTTTCCTGGTGTGCCCAATGACGCACCGCCCAGGCGCAGGTCAACTGAGCGGGTGGTTCCAATGACGCACCTGAAGGTGTCTCCCGGGCGCAGGTCGACTGACGGGGTGACTCCCCAGCACGGGCAATCTCTACGCACCGCTTAGCCACACCAGGGGTCCACCAAAACCATGAAGTCCTGCCGTTAGCAGGATCAGCAGCTGTTTCTTGACGTACGGAACCGCTGCCAGGCGCAATCCAGTATGCAGGCTAGTTATACAGACGCAGAAGCCGCCAACGGTTCGAAAATTACCCCGCGGCGCGATCAGGATAACTGCATCGAGGTACAGCTCATCCACCAGTGCTGCGTACCTGGTAGCGGCAGAGGGACCGAGCAACCGGGAGTTGTCAGGCGCCAGCCAACACGTGATGTGCGCCAATCCTCGTTTGTCTCCACCATCCCCCCCTGTCGGCACTCGACGCACCGGACCAAGATCACTTTTTCACTCATCCAACACCGGAAGTCCTGCCTGTTCGGCCCCAAATCCGGGTACAGTGCGCCGTAAGCAGCCCGCTGGCGGAGCTGAGCTCCGCATCTCATCTCCTAGGGCTATAGTGTCGGACCAATCGCCAGAATTGTTGAAATCGTAGCTTCCCACCTGTCTGGTCACCTCAGTGTCCCTGGTACACGACAGTCGTCTCAGACATCAACACTGGTTGACTCAACAATCTTTGTTTCACTTACGCCTTACACTTCGATGCGCTGCCTGACCAGTCGAAGCATCGAGGCCCATCACCACGCACAGGACACGCGCTCTGCACATATGCTGCGCGTCCACCTCATCATTCACTACGCCTAAACAATTTCCTCCTCAAGAACGAAAACGGAGCCTTCAGGTACGACAGCAACTTTGTAAGGAACGCATGGACTCTAGAGTGCTTCGGTGCCAGGGTGGTTTCCTCAGAATCCTCAAGAACCCGGCGACGGACCCGCTTCCGCTCGCCCTCGCCACTGCTCGGCACGCTAGCTGCCTCATCGTTTTTTCCTGTCCCGGAATCACTTTGCTGGATGAGGCTCTCCACGGCCACTTCCTCTGCCACCTCTGCGCCGTCTTTAGCCTCTGCCTCCACACCTTCCGCACCTGCTGCAGCTTGATAATCACCCGCAGCCTCCGCCGCCTCTTTTACCTCTTCAGCGGCGGCCTGTTCCTCGATCGATGTGTCTATCGCCTCCAGTACGGCCCCCAAATTACCTTCGCCCCCTTCACTGAATGTGTTGAGCATCGCCTCCTGCGCCGCCTGCGCTTCCTCTTGCTTCTCCTTCAGTTCCTCCTCTGCGAAGTTAAGAGCTACCTGCGGGGTCACGCTTTCTCTTGCAGTTTCTAATGCTGCCTCCGCTGCCCCTTGCGCATCTTCTAATTCCTGTTCCGCTTCCCGGACCGCCTCCTCGGCCTCCGCGATGGCTTCAGCGTCTCCTTCAGATACCGCTGTCTCCAAGGCATCGTTCGCATTTACCTTCTTCAATAAGGCGTCGTCAATAGCATCGTCGGCGCTATTTAAGATTTCCTGTTCTCCAGCTGACTCGACCGCCTGCAGGGTTTCTGTAATCGCGTCTTCCTTCATCTCCTTCAAAAGATTTGCGGCTCCATCCTGGAGAGTTTTTAGCTCAGCGTCACTTGCCTCCTTTGACTTCTCCTCCTCCTCCGCCGCCACAAGGTCTCCTCGCTTCATAGCCATTGCCTGCTCGAGCGACGCCTTCGCTTTTGTTTGCAGTATCTGAGTTATGAGGGCATTCAACATCGCCATCAGATTGTTTTCGTTGCGGTCTTCCTCAGCCAATACGTCCTCAGCAGTGTCTAGTCCCCGGTCCGCGATGGCAGCTGCCTCCTCTGCCACCTCCTGGCGAAAGCCGCTTAGCCGCATCAAATCCATTAACTCGGCAAAGGGCCCTTCAATCTGCCTGAGCGAAGACACAGCACCGAACCCGGGATGCGCTGCATGGAGGGCTTTGTCCTCTTGACTGATTACTGTTGTGAAGCCACTCTTGAGGCAGCTTCGATCTACGGTATTACACTCCCTGCATCACGCACTTGTTTGACCAAGCCTGCTCCCGTCACCCCCGCGAGACTGAGTCCACCAGAAAGGTACGAGCTAGAGACAAACGGCTCCATTACGAACAGGTGCAATACTCTGTGGCGCCGCCCCCCCACTGGTTAGCAGAATAAAAGCAAGTGAACCTATGGTCTGCTCGCCACAGCCCGACAACGCTGTATCCATTCCAGTCGACCTTCACGGCCCGCTTAGACGTGTGTGATTGACCACAGGACTCATCGTGCCTGCCCGAGAAGACGAAACCGCGCTGATCCTCAGACATGGCACGAGCCCCCGAGACAGGGCGGTGCATTTCCCAGGTTGTCTGCTCAACATGGATGCGCAACCCTAGGACTTACCCGGTCGAGTCCGACGCACTAGCGAAGAAAGGAGTGCCATCACGCGCCCAGGGAGCCGTCGCATGTAGTGACTGCAAGATGCCATACACGGCCAGCAACCTCGTAGCCTTGTTCGCCATTGTATCACACCGACTCGAAGAAAAGCTTTCTAGCTAGAATACGTGTGGCAGGAGTAAGGGCTCCGAAGCCGTTTTCGAGAACCGCAGTATCACAGCGGTGACCGGCAGTCACCTCACCGACGGCAGGGACGACCCGCGCGGCCGGGGACGGCGAAGTCAAGAGCTAACGCCTCGGTGTACTCCCTGGAATGTGTCAGCTGCAATCTCTAAGCATGCCTTTGAAATGACTGGATGCTGTCAAAGAGGAATGTTTTATAGTCTTACAACGAAGGAAGACAGCGGCGAAGTTGCGTTCCCCCACCGGAACCCGACGGCGCGAACCTCGCAGCCGCCACACCGACGGCCCGGCTGCCCGCTGGGTTCGACCTCCACTCTACCCGGCGGTCAGTCCCGGATTTGCCACCAACCTTAGCTCCCCCTGCCCACACAGACGGTCGGAGTTTGTCGCATGGCCCGCCGAGAGGCCATCGGCCGACGGTTCACCGGATAGCGCCCTAGTGGCAGGGCCGCTAACTAACAGAAGACGTTTACCTGTGACATTCCACTGGGTGAACAGTCTCAAGGACGCCGATAAAACTTCCGTAGTTAGAGTTAGGGAGGGAGCTAGCATCTTTGGTTCATGAGCCGCACAGGGGGCACGTACAGACAGCCTCGCAGAACCGTCGTCACCCCGAGGAACCGAACTGTAAACCGGAGCGCAGGCGCGCAGCAGCCCCTGTATCGACGGGAATCCGAAACTGCTGGATTGGTTCTGTGGCTGCCGCGGTTTCGTTGTGTTTGTGGGGCAATAGCCATCGGGGCCAGCAAGGTCAGCGGTCGCCCACTGCGGTCAGACGGGCGCCACTCTGGAACTAGGCTGTCAGTGCAGTCTGCAAGCACTTTCAGCGCGGGGCGCTCAACCGAAAAAGAAATCACTTGTTCAGGGCCCTGGGAGTCGCGTTTGCGAAGCTGTGCGCTTAATCTGTTTCCACTTCGAAGACCAGGTGCACGGCAGGAGTGAACACGCAGGCTAGGCGGGCGAGCCACCTGGTGTCGTGCCAGGTAGCGAGGTTCGATGGCCCGCTTCCGTGGAGAGCTGTGCCCTTGTGTCCGCTGAGGGCTGTCGACCGCGCAAGCCTCGCCTCACGTCTTCTCCGTGTACATCCCCGTTGAGGAAACCGTGCCAGAGTGAGTCGGGGGTCCTCCCGAGCGCTGCGCAAGGTGTACGGTCTTTGGCCACGAGCCTCTTCCTTGGGCGCAACCCTGTCACGGCAATACACTCTTTGAGTTTTTTTCGACAGAAGCTGCTGATTTCAGCTGAGCGCTCCACCTCTCAGGTGGACCATTATTGCATGGTCACCCCCCTTTCGCGTGGCAGAGGAAGGAAGAATGCTCCCCTGCACCCACGCGGCTGCATGCTCCTGTCGCACTCCCCTTCTTTTCTCCTATCACAGTTTCGCGAGTAGTATGGACCCAACAGGAAGAGACTTCGGCTCAGAGAGGAGCCGCCTTGCGGCTCTGCGCTACACCGCAGGGGGGGACTCCCTGCATGCGCGCGCGGCGGGAGGGATTCGCTGGCGGCACATTGAAATAGCAGATTGGGAGGAAGAGTAGTTTCACTTTTGTGAGTGTACGCGTGGTTTCTTTCCTCCGAATGCGAGCAGGATCAGTCTTGAGTAGGCGGGTCTGGGCATGTATCTTGGAGCGCGGGACCCCAGCGGCGCGACCGGAGAGTTCTGGGCCGTCACCAAAGCTCCGGGAAGGAGTGAGGATTGGCTATACGCTCGCCCAGTGTACTACCGATATTTGCAGTGGGGCGGCCAAGGTCCGCTTGGCTGTTGACCGCGGTAACAAAAGCCTGCCACCCGCCTGACTCTCCTTGACAAACTCCCGCCCCCCGCCCAGGTGCCCCGGTAACCAGTGTGCCTGGGTTTCCCCGTGCAAAATTATCTTTTTTGAGTCCTCTTGCCGACGGAACGCTCCTGCAGCGCCCTAGCAAACGAGGCGCAGTGGGGCGTGCGTTGCCGCGTGCAGCCCCAAGCACAGCAGTGCTGTCGTCAGGCGTCTTTTAGGGCGCGAGAATCGTTTAGAGGGGGGGTCGTGCAGGAAGTTGCAGCTACACTCGACTCGGGGTGGCGACTTCCGTACCAGGTTGTTCTCGTCATTCCAGCCAATAAAACAGTTTACCTTGGCGAGACAGAGCCGGCGAGTTGTCATCATTACATCCAACCGAGGGAAACTGCTCGATGTGATGGCACCACATCTGATGGCATCGTTTGCCGAAGACTCGCTGTTTTCCAGTCCCTCATGCTGTAGCGAAAAACCAGCAACTGGCATTGGACGAAGTGTGTACGCAAATGACCAGCTGCCCCAACCAGGTCACGAGCAAAAGCGAGAGGGAAAAGAGCAGAGGAGGCAAGGCGAGTACGTCAAAAAGCATACGCTTCCGACAGAGGAGAAGTGCGCGGACCCGTTGACACGTCGAGAAAAAGAAAAAGTGAATCTGGAGGTGTATGAGTTCTTCAGCGGCATTGGAGGGCTTCATGCCGGCTGGAATCGTGCCGTGGACATCTTCAATAGAACTGTGGCCGGGAATCTGCGCGAAAACAGCCAACAGGCTACTGCCGCACCCCACTTGAGCGCCCATGAACGTCCAAGCATATCTGCGGATTCCTCTCCGCAGGACAAATCCTGCAGCCCTGACGAGCGGGCATTCTGTTTTACGGGAGAAACAAGCAAACAGCACAACACGTGGAGCTATAGGGAAGTCCATGCCGGCCAGCGCAGTGCCGATGATTCTACGGCCGCTGGCAGCACCTGCAGAAGTGACGTTCTTTGTCCGAGGCGAGGCCTGGGAAGGGAGAGAGCGTGCCTAGACGATAGTACGCCGAACGGGTCTTCGGGAGGAGCGTTGTTTTCAAAGGATCACATGACGATGCTGGAAGCACCAGTGTGTCGTGCACATGACGTCAACTGTACTGCTAACGCGGTGTACGCCCATAACTTCCGGCTGGCTCCGCAAGCTGTTTCTCTTGAATATCTCTCTGCGTCGTGCCTCCTGAAGAAAAAGAACTTGCCGGACGCAGGGGGAAAGCAAATGGAGTCTGCGGATGTCTGGTTGCTTTCTCCACCCTGCCAACCCTACACAAGAGGCGGAAAGAGACTTGACGTGAGCGACTCCCGGGCGGCCGGTTTGCTGCACTTGCTTCGCCTGTTACAGGAGTTAGACGACGCACCCCGCATGCTCTTCCTCGAAAATGTTAGAGGATTTGAGAACTCAGAGAGTCATCGCATTCTCATGGAGACGTTACGCGTACGAGGCTTTCAAGTCGAGGAGTTCTTGGTCTCTCCGACACAGCTGGGATGCCCGAACACGCGAGTCCGCTACTACTGTCTCGCATGGCAAAAGGGGGGAGAGGACCGATTCTGGCTTACCCCAAGAGACCCTATTCAGCTAGGAGAGGAGATGAGGACAGAACGCAAACACGGAGCTGGAGGGGACACGTGTAGTGCCACAAACAGCATTCACGCGAAGCAAGCAGAGGGGAAGGGAAAACAGCTTCATCAGGGACATGGAGAGGCAATAGAATGGAAGCAAGAGGATACCCGGACGTCGACCCCCGAGACAGGATCCCAGTTGCATTGTTCGCTCCCCGCAGAAGCCCTCCGTCTCTGGTGTAAGTACAGCTTCGCAGAAGCTGACTCCTTGCACGGATCCACACAAGCTGACGGTGTGTTGCAGCCCCCCACGAGGCAGATAGGTGATTACCTTGATGCGGAGATGGACGAAGCCGAATATCGGAGTCTTCTTGTACCTCCAGAAAAACTCAGCCGCTTCGTGCGTTTCGCGGATGGCAGTTGCACTCATGCGTGCACTGTCGCCAAACCTCCTCGAGACAGCACCGATAGGTCCGAACAAGTACAAGCACAGATCAGCTCGTGCAGTTACCCTGGTGAGGTCGAGCCGCATGAGGGTAGCAGGAGGCAGGCGCAGGACGGGGCCAGTGACGGTGCGCCCCGGAAAATTTCTACTATCGACCTGCACAGCGTTCGTGCGGCTTCGGGATCTTGGTATGAGAAGAAAAGTGACTCAACAGCGTCAGAAGATAAGAGCATACAAATTCAGAATAATCACTGCGCCAGCTCGCCAGGTGGAAAAAACGAAAAGGGTGACTCTGTTGAGGAGACAAAAACATCCTCAGCCACCGAGACCGCTGCCGCACTTCGAGAAGTAAGCAAGCCGGTTGCGGAATGTGGCCATGCTGTCCCGAGCACCGCCAGTGGTAGTTCATGTTCATGTTGTTGCTGCGTGGCCTCACAATGTATATGCGGTGAGGTAGCTTTCCGGTTGGATATCGTGACGGCTGCCTCAACTGCAAGCAGCACTTTCACTAAAGGCTACGGATCTAACCTTCACAGGGGGGGCCCTTTGCTCTTGATCGGATCCTCTGCTGATGCAGGGTGTCCCGCTTCGTCAGCCTCTGGTTTTGTTGACTACGGCGGCACTCGCTCGGCTCTTCCGCTCCGTCAACCGGGTTCTTCTGGCGGAGATTCTTCCAGGTGGACGAAGCCGCCGTGTTGTCGCTCTCCCGCTGCATTCACTGGGTCCCACAGTACCTGGAAAGCGAGTGAAGACCTCTGTTCTCCTTTGCCGCTCTCCTTCGCTTCCGCGTCGAATGATAATGCCCACGTCTTCGCCACCGAGTCTATGGACAGTAGCCGGTTTCGGCACGCACTGAAGTCCACTGACGTGCTCAGGCTCTTTTCACCCCGAGAGTTGTTGCGGTTGCACGGGTACCCTCCATGGTTCTCTTTCCCTAAGAATGTGAGTATGCGGAAAGCAATTAGTCTTGTGGGCAACTCTGTCAACGTCGACGTTGTAAGCGTCCTGTTACTTCACATGCTGCTCTCGTATTTTGGGAAAGTTTCGAAGAGAAGCACGCAACAGGAAGGGCATTAGCCTAAGAATATCTGATCAGACATCGGCCGCGGAAAGGGGGGCAACTGGCTCGAAGACAGACGACAGAGCTCACAAGCTTGGCAAGGCCTCACGGCAAGCTTCTCAAGGCAACAGGGAAGCCCACAGGTAGCCGTGGAGGAAGCTGTGGCACTTGGACGAGCGACACGACAAGCAGTCTGGAGCGCGCGCTTCTAAAGCCGTGTAGTCAAACTATGTCCTACAAAACACGTGCGTAGGTACCTGTAGGTGTTGGGTCGTGTTTATGGACGCCGAACTGCCTTCTTCGAAAGCTAGCATCTCCAACATTGCAAACCAGATCCGCAGTGTTCTTGCACACTGTGTCGGGGTTAGACCGCTGGGGCACCGCACTTGGCGGCGAGGAAGCAGAGTGTCCAAGCGGCTTCAGCAAAGACCTCCCTTGACCTTTGCCATGTTGATGTCCGCTATCGAGGCAGTCACATTTCTTTCCCCAAGCTAGATTGCCCTGTCGTAGACCTCTTGGGTTGCTGTCTCCAGGCGTCGGCTTCTCTATGGAGTGTTTGTTGGCGACCCCGTTGGGACCGACTTCCCAGTTGTTGGCATTCTCAGCAGAAGCGCAGCTTCGCCAATCTCATAGCTATCGGTGGCATTTCCTTTGTTCGGTGTCCGCCGAAAGGAGTGGTATTCTGTACAAGTAGGTCACGGACACTTGGTGAGTCCATCACATCCCCCTGTTACGCAATATTTCACTAAACGGTCAAAAGCTCGAAAATGTTAGTTATGGAGCTAGATACCATATTAAAAACAGCAAATGCTGGATATTCAACTTGGGAAAGAGATAGCCAGGCCTGCGGTTACAGGGACGTCAGCAGTCTGCAGACCACCCCGAAGGTTTCGGTTTTAGCGTGGTTTCTAATGTCGTGTATCCTCAAGCGGTTTCGCAGGCTCGGGCAAGAGTGCAGTACCCCGCCAGCGGGCCGAGAAGCACTCGGAAGTTGCCGCCGCTGTGGACAGTCAGGTAACCGATGTGATAAGGGCGTTCCGGCTTGCGCACCAACTGGGGACTCCCGCTTCTTTGAGAGACTGCGTACGAAGGTGTCCCGGTGCCGTTCAGCTTTCTCGAGTGAGGGAGCCTGTTAACACGCGAGTGACGTACTCTACGCGACGCCCAGTTCGCAAGACGAGAGATCAAGGACGAAGCTGCTACCGTCGGGGAAAAAAAACCGTGCAGTGCAAAAGAGTGCCGAAAGACCTACCTACGTGTGACCCCGGTGACGACGCGGTTCACGAGTGTTGATTTACCGGGGCCCGACCAGCGGAAGCTCCGGGAAACTGCCGCATCTTACCTATGGCACAACAATCGAGTGACGTTAAGCAGTATAGACACTTTTCTTGGCATCAAACTAGGGCAAAACGAGTGCTGAATAGCTGATGAAGTAGTCACACTCCCGGAGTTCGTGACGGTCACACCACCACGAACAGACTGAGAGTTACTTCCTCTGTGGTTGCTCTCCGTACAGAAATACCCCAATAGACTCAGCTCAGACGAACACTACAGCTTTTGTCTGCAGTGCCACCGAAGGGTGAGCTGCATCCCCATCAGTCGTCCGGGCGCCAAGTGAATACCTGCCCCGTGAGCCAGTGCGAAAAATCACAACCTCTGTCTACACATGAAACTCAACGGTTTTGGGTGTTGTATCACAGACTCTGTCTACATACGAAACTCAAATGGTTAACTATAGGCTGTATATCTATTCTAGGTGGACTGGTCTGGGCACGTCGTATGATGATAGCAGGATTAGAGGTGGATACTTGCGCATATTTCTCTGCTCTGACGATTATGATTCCAACAATTACTGGTGGTAAGGTATTCGAATAGCTCGGAACCCACATGCAAGTAAGTATGCTACTAGGAATGATTCGTCGGTGGCTCTTAGGTTTGTTCTGTTATTTACACTGGAAGGTACTACAGGGGCAGTTACGGGCAACACAGCCCGCTATGGATGTAGCATTGCGCGGCACACATTCTATCGTAGCTCACTTCCATTCTGTGAAACCTGTACGTGCTGTACTAGCTACATCTTTGATTCTGTACACTATGCTATAGATATGTTTGAAAATATTTCTAACTTCTTCCCTGTAACGAGTGGTTCACATTTCCTATTGGGTTCTTCGTATTCCTACGTGATATTAGGCTCATGTTCATGCCTAGGCATACATTATGTCTTAATGGTGTATGTGCCTCGAAGGATCCCAGATTACGTCGGCTTCATTACTGATATCAACACTATGTGTTCGACTGGTTCAGTTTCTATCATCGCAGACATTATTTTTTTTTCTAGGCTTTTATAATACAGTACGATTACAGGCGCATGTAAACCAGTGTTAGACCTGCCGAGCGCGTCACGTAAAAGAACGAGTGGTGAGTCCCCTTGGGTGCTCGTTCTGGCCAGACTTCGACTTGTTCAGTGAGCCTGCTGTCACAAAATATCTTTGTATGGTAAGATTGAGCTTTCACGCTATCTTTAATGCCTATCGAGTCGCTCAAGGAAGATTTTATCCTGTTTATAAGTCAAGGGATGTAAAGGTGCTCAGGGTCTAAGCGTCGGACCAAATCAGTCCTCATATTCAAAGGAAGTTCTATTTTAAAGAGTGTTGTATGAACGACGTACAAGTCGAACCGACTTTTCCGGACGACGATATGTAGCCGGAAAAAGTTTCCTACCTTCGGAACGTCACAACACAGCCACCGTCTACACATTCCTGTACCGGGCAGATACTATATGGTAGCTCCTCACCGGAGTTAGCAACCCCTAGTGTTGATGTACGACCGACTCTCTCCGGTGACCGATGGAAAAGGACTAGGTTATTTACTAAGCTCGAGTCGTTGTTTGCTTTCAAGACTCCAGGGGAGGTACGTGTGGCACTTCATGGAGGTGTGACAGCTCTTCCTTCTCCTGCTTCTCCTTCGCGGCCTCTTGAAGATTTCTACACGAAAAAAGTAGACAAAGCAATTAGAATGGCTTGCAGCGTACGACTGCCGTCACGGGGTAGCCATGCACCTGTACAACTCGCGATGACATGGGGTGCAGTATTGGTCTCCTATCCGTTAATGTTCCCCGCCACGAAAGACTTTGTCTCTGTAACTTTCTCTCAGCAACACTCTCACGAGCAAAAACGAATGGGAGCGCTTTCATGCTTTCCTCAGCCGACAAGCGAGTCGTCGCTTAACAGGGGCTCTCTTTTTTTTGCTCCGCAACTCACGCGCCTGTAAACACCGTTAGTTTACGATTCCACCCATCTCCATATAAGTACGGAAGCCCGGACGCTCTACAGCTCCGCACCTGCGTTTCCTAGCAAGTCCCTGCTTTGCTATCCGTGCAACCATCTGCGAAAAGATCGTCTTTCACAGTCTGATTCTTCAAGTCGCAGGAAAAGGCATTATCTGTGAGCCATGCTGTATACGGACGTCTTGCGACGGTTATGAATGCACCAGCACATTCTTATACAGGAGGTACCAAGAGGCTTACCTGACGGTTTCCAGTTTTTGCATCTCACACTAATAACTACTCACCAGTATGGCTCAGCTGAACAGGGAGCAGAAGCTTACTTGGGGAATTTCCAAAACGGGACCCGTTCCAGAACGCCTTCATATTCCGTGACAGAGTGAACCCCTAGAGCTTGCAACCGGGCGACGACCTTCGCGGTAGTCGTTTCAGGAGTGGACGCTGAAGAGGTCAAAGCGATCTTCTTCACCCCTGTCAACCAACTGGGATCAATCATATCTGGATGGTTCACCAGGTACGCTCTGAAAGCGAGAGCAAAAGCCCATGAAATGACTGCCCGGATATGTCGAGTTCAATCTCAACCGCGGCGGAATGAGTAAGAGACTCCGGAAACCAGCACAGACCGATCAGCGTGCTGCCGGCCAGGCAGTTCAGATATCATCAGCTACGGTCAGTGGGCCCAAGACATGTCAGCCTTCCAAAAAATTGATGAGACAGAAAGCACAAGGCTACACTCACAGACGTAGATCCGTATTCATGGAGCCCAGTAAACAGACACCCATGAAGCTGCCGAACGCCGGCTAGAGAACTAGTGTTTCGTACACTCTGTCGGGACGAAACGCCATTCAACGAGCACCCCGTACATGCTGCGAACTCTGCGTATCAAACTCTTTGCCGAATATTGTGCTGTCCCCCCCCAAACCTGTGAACGCATAAAACCCTCCGCTCAAGGAGTTCCGTTACCGAAGACGCTTGCCGCCCCAGGACAGCACGAGCAGCTTCAAGACGATGCTTGTGACGGTAGGCACCAATTAAGATACAGGAATATTAGAAGAAGAACTAGCTTGTTGATTCATTTCTGTATCTACAGCAGATGACACACAAAAGCCGACAGCGGAGCAGTACAAGTTCGCCTCTATCAAACTCACTTTACTCCCCGGTTCGTCGCTGTTTCCACGAGTCTCTTAGCATTTGAGGAAGCGCTGCTGCCAACGACAATCGCCAGGTCGCTGAGTGGGGCAAGCTTTTGGAAGGCGGTCTGTCGATTAGTCGTGGCGTAACAAACGGACCCACTGGGAATGCATTCTATATGAGGATACTTTCGAACTAACGCTGCCTTGATGGATGCACAGTCGTCCAAACTTAGGGTTGTCTGGGTAGCGTAGAAGAGCTTGGTGGTTGGAGGATAGCGGAGTGCTTCAACATCTGCGACATTCTCCACAACTGTCACTGCGTCGGGAGCTTCGCCCTTCGTACCCATGACTTCAACTGAGGAAAAGACCAAGAGAAATGTACATAATCAGGGCGGGCTTGAGAGGAACTAAGGAAGAACCCCGACAGTTTTCCGCTGTAGCCTAACTCAGAAGTGGTTTCCGTTCTTCAGAAACTTTCGACACCTGATATCTCCTGCCGTCAGGGTCCCCTTTGTTGCTCGTATTGCGGTTCAGCTCCGTTGCAGGACACGAATTCATGCACAGCACATACATCGACCAGCGTTATCTGGTGACTGGAGATTCTCTAGACTGAGAATACATCTAGGTAGACGATGTGACCGTCGGTGTCTTTGCTTTTTTTGTGGCTGTTGATCACAGGCTGTGAAAACGTATCAACGGCGTATTTGGGAGAAATTCTCGCATGCTCACACTCAGAAAACGTGTTTCTCGAAGACTCGCCCCCCCCGTACTTCACTTCAAGCTCAATAGTGACGACTCTTGCATCCGTTCTTGTCTGACAAGTTCCATGCAGCCACAACTATGGGATAGCTAAACAGTACCCCGCCTCGGAGACCCTGATCTCTCCACTGCCACGTATAAATCCTAAGTGCAGCTTTTTCCGAGATTCCACTGTATCAACCTGGTGCAGTAGATGAAAATTCTCACCGTGGTTCTTGTGTCCGATAAGGACAATCTTGTACCCTTGCTGTGCCTTCTGTCTGACATACACATGGACCTTGGTGACAAGGGGACACGTAGCGTCGACAACTTGTAGGCCTCGAGCCTCGGCCTCGGCTCTCACAGCAGGAGAAACCCCATGAGCAGAGAAGATCGCGACTGCGCCTTGCGGAATATCTTTAATTTCCTCTACAAAGATAGCGCCTTTTCGCTGTTGCAGCAACACATGCACCAAACTGACGTCGTAAGAGGAGGAGTGTGAGGAGACTGCACCGGGCTCCGTAGCTGACATACTTCGTACATTCTACCAACCTGTATGCAAGGTATACTGTTTCGCCGACAAACGGAAGCCGGACAGACAACTACAAGGGGGCTTTCACCACACCAAGTCAGCACAAGCACAGGACTGATCACATCTCATATACAGATGTATGTATGTTGGCCAACGCATGCCAGGGCACGCGTAACCAGATGTTTGTGTTATGATGCCGCCTCCTCATGCTTTCGTGAATGCTAAGAGGCTCGCAGTGTACACGGCTTCTTGAAATCATGGAGGCTCATCCTCTCACGTGTTTCTTGGGTTGACGGCAGAGACAAAACCCTCCCCACTAGCATAAACAGCCAGGGGAATAGTGTTGAGGTGGTGTGTATCAAGAACAAGAGAGGCTTTGTGAGACACACTCTGCAAATAGCCATCAGAGAACGGTCGCGGCACGGGTATCGGCTTCATGTCCGACGGCAGTAGCATAGTGCCCCGGCTAAACTCCACAACCCTATGAACAGCGAGGAACAACTATAGGCGCCTCACGCGGCCATCTCCTTGTGGCTGTGTGCTCATTTGGAAACCAACGAAAGAGATGAGAGGAATGGATGTAAAGACGTGAAGATGCGCATGGGTTATCAGCTCGCAGGGGTTCGAAGACATACACACACACTGACTGTGCCTGCGGGTATATTCCCTCCATCTGTTGGTGAACACACAAAAAAGCCGTGTACATCCAGACACGGCGGCACTGAGTAGTCCGTGGTATATGTAAGGAGGCCTGTTCAGTAGTGTCTTGAAATATTGTATAGTCCGCGGAGAAGAAAGAGGAAGGAGTAGCACGGACGAGGCTAGGACATGTTGTCGAGAGGCAGCATTTGCTATTGGGGAGCTCCATTTCATCACAAAGAAAGCTGTAAAAGAACTTACGCGTAAATCATCACAGACAACCTCATTGTGAACAATACTATGTTTCACAAATACAGGGGGTCCCCAAATACGAAGAGCTTCTTCGACGATTCCGATGGCACGAGACACGCCGGCACAGAAGCCACGGGGTTTCGCGAGTGACAGCTCCACATCTTCAGTCTCCCTCGTCTCCTTTTCTTCCTTATCTTGCAGTGAAGAAGACGTACTGGAAGATTCCCCCCTCGACACCGTCGCCAGCAGTGCGCGGCGGAGATACGGACGGGAGAAGAAACAGGATTCACGTGAGGCCGCGCACGCCGACGAGGGCAAGAACTCTCGGGAAAGATACAGGGGGGAAGAGGAATGAGCAAACATCTGTGAAGAACGACAGGAATTCCTGACTGACGATGGAAATGAGGAAATGAAAGACAAAGACAACACGCGTCGCCTGGCGGGATTGATAGTTACAGCAGCGAGGTATGGCATGCATTGTTTCACCGAGTTGGTAAGCGAAAAACAAGGTGTAGGCCTTATACTCATCAAGGTTTCCTTGTCTGAACTCTCTCGCTCTCCCTTCAAGTTTACCTGGTCTATCTCCGTCTTTCTTACCCAAAGTCTGCTTAGTCTTGGACACGGATTCGTGGTGCTTCGGTCACCAGTAACTATCACTGGAAAGTGTTGAGATGTCCCAAGAGGCGACGAAGTCGAGCCGGACTTGAGTGAATTCGACGGAGTCTTGCCGTTTGCGATGTATAGACACTCCCCACCAAAGGAAGATAACAAAGTAACGGCAACTAGAGAAGCAATAACTAGAGAGGCCAGTCGGGCAGATCCCTTTAAAGAAAGCCAACCAGAATAGAAAAGAACGGAGCTAAGACAACTACAGGCGGAGAGGAAGTCTCTAAGGACTGGAGGCAACCGCGTAACGAACCATTGTTGCCAACTGAAAGGGGACAGCCAAGAGGAGAAGTAAGGAGGCCTAGGAAAAGGCAGAGAAGGAGAACATGATAATGTCCCACGAGGGAAATGCGGCATATGAACAGCTGTTGTATCTTCCGGAAGCGGTAAGAAGATCGTCTTTCCGAACGTTTGCGGCCTGTTCACCGAGAGAGGACGGAAGACAAAGGACGAGGAAGGAAACCATGAAAATGACGAGGATGGTAACCCGATGTCGAGTTCTTCATTTCTATAGGGGCCAGTCGCTAAAGGTTTAGACGAAGCTCTAGGTGTGCTGAGCGTTCTATGGTATCTCCTTCCTGTATCGTCCGCAGACGATTTGCGTCGCACGTCCGCCATGCTGAAAGCCTTGTCAAACTTCCGCTTTCCCGTTGTCTCCTGTTCTTTACTCTGCTTCCCTCCCGGACTGACTTTCCCGTTTCCTGGGCTGCGCCACCAGGATCGAAGAAGTCCAGGCTTTGCTTGGGCCGGGAGATGTGGTGAGTGAGATATGAAACTTGTGCAGAGAGAGGAGGACAGGCACGTCGATGGCCAACGTGCGGAGATCACACCCGATACGCACGGGGTTACACTCGGAAGCGCGACGGATTTGTGCAGGTCGCAGTTCCTCGGGGAGTTTGTATGCTAGTAAGATAGGAAGTTACGAGAGACTTCAAGGTTTGTCTCACTCAATACACTTGGTGTGTAAGCGAGCCTCACAGTGCATAGAGCAGTCGGGTGAAGCCTCTCGTGTAGCGAGAAGAGCATACCATTGCGAGCTGGTGCAGTCTTCCTTCTTCCTCCTCTCTCCATCATGAAGAGCAGGAGACTGTTGCTTTACGTGTTCATTCTCTTTCTCGATGCGCTACAGAAGGTGACAGATCCGGGTGGTCTGTAGAAAGAGATTCCGCCGCGCGTATAGGAACGTCAGTCTAAGACTGGAGCTGCGCCAAAGGGAGTACAGCGAAGGGATGAAAGGAGAGATTCCTGTCACAAGAAACGACACGCGACCCATAACTAAAGTAAAGAAGCCTATAAATATTCATGCCTCCGCGTACCCAAACGGGATCACGAGACAGGTTCGAAGTTTCAAGACACGTTCGCGACTACGGCTGAACGTAGTCCCTATCTGTCCAGGAAGTCACTCAGGCTGGACCGAGAAGAACCATGAATACCATGCATCTGTTTTCTGAAGCAACCCGTACAGCAGCCAAGATCGGAAGGCTTGCCCATACGGCGCGCAGACGACTGTCCGTCATCCCCCAACATCGACACATGTCTCCGTGTGCGCTTGCATGCAGTTGGGCTGTAACAAACCTTGGGGAGAGGACTAGCTTGAAGGTGAAACACCCGCGGTCCCATCAGGTTGAGGGCAGAGCAGACCGACTGTTTTCTATACTGCGTCCCCCGAGCAGATGGTTCCTCCCTTCAAAGAGTCACTTTCATCCGTGATTAGAGATGAACACCAATCGTTGCCCGGAGCTGCACATCTAGCATGCAGCAGCGTTCTGGTCCTTACGTCGCACGGAAGCTTGACAGCATGTGAACGTCCCAGCTTGTGAATTTCATTAAAGCCCCATTACCAGCATACCCCCGAGGTCACGCTCTGTTCGTCGATCTGACATTTCTCCTACGCTGCATCGCTTGTGTCGTCTTCTTCCTTCGGTATCCGGAGGCCTGCCGTGTTTTGCCTTCGTCACTCCAGCAACTGAAGACATCTGGGAACCTGCGCCTGTGCGTTTTGCTGCGTCGCTTCTTGCTTTATTGTTCTTCGGTCCCCGCTCCTTTGAGCGTTGTCCGGAAGCCTCTCGACCTCTCTCATTCTGCGGTGCCGGACACAGCGACACTTCCCGACTGTATAGTCTCGACCGCATCTGCTCTCGCTTCCACAGAGCTGTTTCCCTCAGTCAAAATATGAGTTGGCTGTGACCCGCGCTTTCGTTTATCGGTCCCTTTCTGTTTTGGCGCTCCGTCGCTGCTTTACGGTGCCATCCCATCCGGTCCCCGTCGTCTCTTCCCGCCGCGCTGTTAGCATCTAATGCAGCAGTGATTTCTCCCCTTGCGCCCTCTCAAGTTACGGTCAAACTCACGTGGCTTGAAAGAATGTGGAACCGTTTAGGGTGGCGGCTTCACAGTCTCTCACACCATTTTGCGCTATACTCGGAGTGACGCTCCGACAAACCCGTGGTTTGTGCTCTCTCGTCCGACTTTCAAATGAAAGACGCCGACAGGCTTTCTTTGCCCTGACGGGCGCTTCGCTAGTTTTCCCGTGCCCATGAATTGATGGGACGAGTCCGCGTCGCTGTCTTTTCTTCTTTTCCTCACCCTCGTTTTTCATCGCGAAAGACTTTCTTCAGGAGAGCAAGATTGTCCAGCGAGCTCGCGTTGGAATGATCGGGAAGCATCGTAGTACAAAGCGGTCCTCTTTCTTCTCTCTTCTGTTCTCATGACTCCGCGCACCACGTCGGCGAGTAAATACGACTCCAAGCGCCTAGTTGGACATCACATACCTCCTTTTCCTGTGTTTTGTATACGTTCACACGCGCGTGTATGTATTTTTTATCTAGGACACCGACCATCAGGCAATCTGTCACGAAATTTTGCCTGAAAACGAGGCTAGATGGAGCTTACGGAGGCGCTCGAGAAGAAAGCTAGTATTCCTTTTCACTGTTATGTCAGGGGAGGTAGTCTGTCCCTTTTGTCACGTCTTCTTCTCTTCCTCATTATCGGTGTCCAAGAGAACGATGCTCTTTGGAGAGGCGAACATTCCTTAAGGCTGGGTCGGTCTGCTGTTTTATAATGCAGTCAAGAGATGTATATGTTGGAACGAAGCCGTCATGAAGGAGAATCTTGAAAGTTCCTCGCTACCGCTGCCGTTGCCCTCTCAGCCCCTCGTTCCCACATTTCTCCTTAGGCTGACGGATGCTTTCTTTCTCAGTCCTTCTCTTTCTCTTTTCTCTCGTCTTCACCCTCGCGCAATCTGAACTTGGGGCGATTTTTTGCCATCATCTGTCCAAGCACCTTACTTGTATGTCGTCTTCCCGAAAGCACCGAAGAACACCTCAGGGACTCTTGATGCTACTGCTGCTGTGTAGACGGCACCGGGCCCTTGAATGTATCCTCTATGGCTCATTTTACTAGTGGAGACACCGAGATGAGCGTTGAGGCGGGAGTCTTGTTGCATGCGTATGCTTTGGCTACCATGATGTTTTTCCATTGTCAGTGGTGCCGTGTTATCTTTCTCAACTTCGTTTCTCTAGCTCTGATATTTGTTCAGCTGTTTGGTTGTTATGTCACTCTTCCCCACTTCACAAAACTCTTAGCCCTTCTTCCGTCTGTTTCTCTTTTACGTTATAAATCTTTAAACAACTCTTTGTATTGTCTTTTCTCGTCTCCGTGTCTTGCATTTTTGCCTCCTTTGTTCTCGTCTTCTTTCACCATATCTGTACGTGGTGCCCCCATCTTTTTCCCCGAGATAGTTACAGGCCGTTCTCCACTGTCGACGACATCTTTCACATCTCTTTCTTCTCCAGCTGCTCGTCTACCCCGGCCCCCTGCAACCCTTTTCCCTGTCGCGTCGTCTTCGTTCTTCCTTTCTGATGAAGGCCAAGCTTCTTTCTTCTCCCTTGTCTCGTCGACTCCTTCTCATGATGGTTTTCCTTCCAATGATGTCTCCCGAAGAAAAGATGAGATGAAACGTAAGAAGAACCCCTGGCTTTCCTCAGAGGATCTCCTGTTTCACAACTTGCCCTCCGCACTTGGCGATCGTCACACTCTCAACATTGACGAAGAGACAAGTCGAGAGAAATTCAGAGAAGAGAGCCAAGGAGAGACCCAGCAAAATTTCAAGACAGATTCCAGTGTATCATCATCTCTCCCTGCTTCCTCGTTCTATGTAAATACTTCCCCAGCTTTTTTCGTACCTTCTTTTCAGTCTCAACCAACTACATCCACAACTGCTATATCTCCAAGTCCGATATCTTCTCACCCTCTCAGAGAAGTTTTTACTTCTCCCCCGTACTCATCTGAGCTGTCTTCAACTGGCCTGGCGTTCCCCTTACCTAGCATTTCTACCACGTCCACGTCGATCCCATCTTCTAGCTTGCAGGTGTTATTCTCCTCTGTGTTATCAGCAAGCGACAGGACGGACGCCGGGCTTTCGCATGAGAAAAACGTCAGTCCAGCGAAGTCTGTATCTTCACTAGACAGTGCAGCAGAACCTGGCGTTCATCCGCATGGCGATTTTTCTTCTGTAACCCCGGGATCATCTATTTTGGTTGACTTGCCAGCCTCTAGTTCAAGAAAGTCAAGTAGTTTCAAAGAGAGAACGGCTGACAATGGTGAGAACACGAAGCAAATTCCTGGAGACGATTCTGCGTTGGTCGGACCTCGGTATACCCCTCTTACAGGCTCGGTTGAGGAGACGTCTAGCGTCTCCCCCAGACTGCCTGTGTCCCGCCTGCTTTCTTCACACTCATTGGTTATTCCAGAGAAGTCGCAGCGAGATGCTCTGTTAATTCATAAGCGAGATGGGTTGAAGGAAAATCTGAATGGACACATATCTACACAGATATCTCCAGGAATTTTGGTAAGGGGCTTGTTGTCGTCTGAGAAAGAAGACGGTAGGAGTCTACCGCATTCTTATGGAGGGGCTTCGAGAGAGCACGTGGAAAACTTGCCGGGTGCGGGTGATCAAGGACAAGCGGGAAATGCTTTCGACGAGGACGCAGAAGTAAGAGGATTGATTGGTACATCTGTTAATGGTGGAGAGGCTGTCCGAGTTACTAACGAGCAGAAGGACACACTGTTATTCTCCCCTAGCCATGGAAACAAGAACAAGGGTGTCTCCAACACGCGGACCAGTAGGAACTCGGATGAGAAGGGTAGAGGACTGAGGAGCGAAGATTCTGCACCAAGGAGTGAGGTCTTTCTGAAGAGGTCGCGAGGCCGCATTGATCACGTCGACGGTGACCGGACTGAAGGTGTTGAATCGGTACACCAAGAAATAAAGCACATCGATGTCGTCAGCAACTCAGAAAAAGAAAAAGGGTTGGAAGAGTGGAGCGGCACTTCGTCGTTGTCGCAGGAAGATGATCTGAGTGCTCGGGTAGAGGCCTCTCCCTTTAATCAAGAAGAAGATGGTAAAACTCCTCATCCTGCGGGTGTACTTGCAACTACGCAGGCTCGTAGTGTAGACGCTAAAGCAGCACTTCTTAAGGAGAGGGGTGACGTTCCTGCAGTTGAGTCAGATGTCCGCACAAGAAGTGAGAGCGCAAGTGTGTTGAACAGTCCTCAGATACTTCCTAGGTTAATTGGAAGCCATTCAGTTCCTAACAATAGTAACGTCGAGTCCGGTGTCGAGGCCTCTCAGCCCCGAGTCCTTAGTGACGAAGCAGCAGGCGTGACGGAGTCCTCTTCGAGTACCCAGGTCGACTTCTCTTCCACGTCCCCCGGGGATCTAATAGAATCGCTCAACAAAGAAACCTCAGAGAGTTCGCGGACACCGGGGTCTGCTCCTGTTAACAGCTCCAGTTATTCAGTAGAGGAGACCGCCTCAGGTGCACAACAGGTAGAGGCGGAGGCCACTGTGAGAGGGGACCTAGTGCGGGGTGGAGAGTCAGGTAGAGGATGTGCGGGTAGCGATGTACTTGGAAGTTGTCCAGGCTCACGAGAGGACGGTGAGAGTGAAAGACAAGGAAATACAGAACAAGTAGTAGAACCGAATGAGGAGAGCGTTTCAAAACCAGGGCTGGTAGGAAGCCAGGAGAAAGAGGGAGTGTTGCTTGCGAACCCTAGTAGCCCTGCTGAGGAGCGGAAGGGAGAAGAAGGGGAGGAGACTCCAGAAGAAACAACGGATCAAGAAGAGAAGACTTCTCTCAGTGGTGAAAATACACAACAGGGAGAAGGTAAAAAAGAGGAGACGTCAGACAATGGGGGTTCAGACGGTACAGGAAGTGATAGTCCGCAGGAACAGGAGAAGAACGGGAAAGAGCAGGACAATCACCTCGTACAAGACGAAATACAAGAGGGTAGTGATGAGAGCTCAAGTAATGCTCAGTCCCCTTTTTCGATAGTGGATGGTGGAGGGGAAGGAACTTCCAGCAGAGAAACAGACGAGGAAGGAAAAAACGGTTTTCATGTCATGCAAAGATCGGCCACCCCCGGTGGAGGAGAAGGCACATTCTCAGTAGACACTACGACGTCGTCTGCTGACGAGGAAGTGTCCTTGAGAGATGGTCATCGAGGCGATACAGAGCAAGATGAAGGAAATCCGACTGGAAAAGTAAAGGAAGAAAAGGCTCGAGGTGAGTCATCCGAAGATGACTCCGTATTGTTTCCTCCCATGAAACAGGTGAAAAAGAAGAGAGGCTTTACACGAGGAGGAAGATACTTCGGGTCTTCGGCACTGTCGTACTTTTCCTCTCTATTCCCGACTTCCGGTGGTTCCACACCACCACATCCACTACTGATATCACTTCTGTATTCTCAGCCTGACAGTGCGCACCATGCTCTTGTGAAAGATGGAGACAGTCGTTTGCTGAATGAAGAAGAAGAGCAGGTTTTTCTAACTGTGGAAGGTGCAACGGAAGATGCAGGAGACTCCTTTGTCCGGGGAAAGCAAGCAGATCCGACAACTGGAGGGACCAAGTCTGAAGGTTTTCAAACCGACACGGATACGTCTCGAGGAAAGACTCCCCCTCCTTGGGGGTTACATTTCGCAGAGACATTTGAAGGACAGATGATGTGTTTCCAGTGGAACGTCTTCAATGGTGCATTCTCTTTGGCACTCGCTTATCTATGCTCTCCTCTGTACAGACACAGCGCGGTCTTCACAAATCAGCAGACACCGCGGGGTGTCTATCGCAGCGGGGGCGGCCATCCTCAGTATGGGCGGTCAGGATCAGAGGAGTCATCTTTCATGAACACGTACACAAACAATCACTGGGGCAGCAATAGCTTGCCTTTCTCGTCGTTGACGAGCGCTTTATTTTGGTCTGCGTCGTGGTTATCTCGTCACATACAGAGTGCCTTAAGAAGCTTAACTGTGAAATGGGTTCACAATTATGTTCCAGTGCCCGTCCTACCGTCTTTCTTGCCTCTTGGTTCTTTGTCGGGTGTACAGCATCCGACGACCTCCGTGTCGAGTGATGATTTTGGAGAGTCGTTGGGTTCCCCAGGTGATGAAGTGTTTTCTTCTGCCGTCTTCCGTTCAACTGCGACAGCGTCTCCTGCTCTCTCGTCACCAGGATTCTTCTCCAATTCCTTTCGATCTTCATCGTCCTTCACGAGCTGTTGTGGGGATATGCCAAATGGAGGGAGTCCCCCTCAAGCCCGATTACCACCACTAGATCTTAGCTATGGGTCCGTAGCTGGATCTCGTGGAGCTCCCGATAGTTACAGTTTGCCACGGGCTATGATGGCTGGGCCCTTGTTCTTTCAAGGGCCTGGGATGACGGGGGGACGGTTTCAAGAAGATAACGGTTCTTCGAGCATACCGTTGAGATCTGCATGGCGATTGGCGTGTATGTCGGCTCAGGCTTTGCAGTCGTCGTCTGCTGTGTTACAGTCCTTTGGCTGTACATACACATCTCCTGCCTCAACGACGATAGGGTGGTTGCTCGCAACTCTGAGCATGGCTAGTTCTTTTTTGCATCCAATGCTTTCTCTCTTCAGCAACTGCGTCTCTGCTGCCTATGATGTGTATGCACTTGTATGGTAGTCAAACTGACGCCGGTTCCCGTGTTGAAGCGCACGCGAGAGCACGGTTAGGTATTCAAGAACAGCTCATCCTCAACGATCTGTCTTGCTCTGGGTGACATTGCCGAGTAAGTTTCCAGATACGAGGTCAGTCGAGACCTTCCTACGTCTTGTACAAGTCGCTCGAGATTCCTTCGTCTCCGCTAATATGTTTGGGTCTTCAACTGGGTGAGTTCTTACTTTGTCGCCAGGGCTCGTTGACACGGGTACCCGTGTACCGTAGACTTGGCCGGCAGTTTAAATAGATGCGCGACGGAGCTCGTGTGGTAATGGATGGGGTGGACACCGCAGCCGCTGATTTGTTAGCCTTGCATTTGGGTTTGTTCCCAGGTTCTTTCCTAACATCTGCTACTTTCAATCACCAGTTAGTTTTCCTCTCTTCAGCCTTCCCAATGTGCGGAATCAGAGCTGAGAGTTAAGTCTGTCGTAGACAGGTCTCTCCTCACTTGGATGTCTTTTTCTTGCGTGTCGCCTTTATTTGTTGTATGTCCGTCAAACTTTTTATCTCACTAAATTGAAGGGCAACGAGTTGTATGTCCAGATAGTTTCTCTGTTCAAGTTTAACCCTGGCAAGAGGTTGTCTCTTTCAGTGATAGCAGGAACTGAACCACTTCTGCTATTTGAGAGATTTGGCTGGCGGTTGTCGGACTCGTTCTGAACAAGAACGTGCAGATGCTTTCTTTGTTCTGCGCGGGTCCGACACACGCTATCTGCGTTCACACATGGATAGTACTTGGCACACAAACAAGGGTGAGGTGTCCAGGGCGCCTCTCATTAACAGGCTCACCTAGGCTCCGCAAGGAGTTCTGCTGGTGTGAAGACGACTAGAGGAAGTTTCGAAAGTTCTAGGACAACAGGTCCTGATTGGCAGCGCTGAGGATGTGTTACCTCGTAAGTTTCTCGAAGCGGTTACGCGACGCTAGCTTATTTTGCGAGCGTAGTCGCGCACCTCCGTGGTTTGCAAATGCTACCAAAGGGACACGTGTTTCCGGCGGAAGCCTGATCAGCTTTCTCTAACCGCGGGCTCAAGGTCTGAAGTGAGCATAATTCGCTACGCTGGTAAGCCATAGCGAACCATGTTCACTCGAGGGTAAAAAGAGGACTTAGTCCTCTACAGGTTGGCACTGGCATCTTGCCACTGTTTCGTAATGGAAAAGGCGAGTACCCCACCCTTTTATTGGTTCTTCCCCTCTTTTCTATGCAATCCGTTGAACCGCCAAATGGCTGGGGGTCGGAAACAATTCGTGCCCAAGCACCTTGTGGGTCGTGCGGATACTGGCAGGCGAAGAGCACGAAGACGATCCTGGACTTTGGTCTCCAGGTTCAAGTTTGTGGTGGTGCGGCTGGCGAGCAAATCCGACGGCCGGCGCTGGAAAGAAACTGGGACAGCCTTTTTGTGGTCCCCTACGGTTGCAAGCCACGAAGACTTCACTGCCTTCGTTACACAGGAAGTAGAAGCGCGGAATCTCGGTTTTTATCGTCTTCGCTGAGGAGACATGATCCCACCTCCCTGTCCGTGATGCCTCTGTGCGGTTTTCTTGCTATCGTTTTGAGACGAGAGCTGTCATACAGCCAGGCTCTCATTGATTGGGCGGACACAAAAAGCAGTCTTCTTTTTGGTCAGTCTCAACCGATGACGCACACGGCAGGCAGCGGAAACTCGCTGCTCAGGTCACTACTATTCCAGGTTCACATCAACTGCGGACTCTGACAAGTTCGGAAAGCACAGAAGCACCCTGAACCTGAAGTCCCGACTACACTCACCACATAGACCGTCCTAGTTACGCAGTTTACAACCCCTCCCTTTGTCTAGCGTGCTGAAGCATGTGGTGTGCATCCGTTGGCACGGACAAGCTCTTCTACGGCAGAGGTCCGAGACGGCTTTCGCGAATTTCCCGTGCTCCAACCTGCCCTGCTCCTGGTGAAGCAGGAACGGGACAACAGACACTCGGGAACACAAGGTACACGAGAGCGTTTTTGCTTGCGGCAGACATACTATTTCCAGTCCTCTTCCGAGTTAACAATGACATCACCGCCGCTTAGCCCAGGTTACTCCGGATGTCCGCGTCCCCCGATGTGGGGATACAAAGGAAGTGTTAGTATATCACAAGAAAGGAGGAGCCGCACAGGCGCGCTGCAGTGAGCTTGTGGAGCGCGTGGGCCCCCTATATCCGCTGACCCCTGTGTCTCCTGGTACTTCAGTTGGTGGAAGGAGGATCATAAGCACTTCAAACCTGTCAGCACAATCTCGTTGTATGACACAGCATTGGCTCCTCTGTGACCTGCGTTGTCCGACCACCTCCTCTTGATGCTTCCTGGGGTGTCAAGAATGCTTGTATGGAGGATGCAAGTCTTGGGACCTATCCGCTCCCAAAAACGCTACCTAATTTGTTCATTAGATGGAACATAGGCAGCCGTTTCTGCAAGCTTCTCAAGGTCAGTCGTGAGGCCCATGAACTTTTTTCGACTTTCGTGAAGACCTTCATTGCACAGTTGCGCTAAGCATTCCCACCGCTTCCGGAGCTCAGCAGCCCCCTTTGACGTGTCATCACGGAGGAGCCCGCCTGCCATGTCTCGAACCTTCAATGCAACGTCGGTACGCTCCACCGCCACCTCCCCTCCATGGTTTTCTCCCCGGCAAGTGTCCTCGCCGTCCGCATCATCAGTTGGCGCAGCTTCAAGACAAAGCGACTGTGTTGTGCTCCCGTTTCCTCTTCCGTGCGGTAACTGTGTTCTATCCTTCGTCGCCGCCGGAAGAGGTACTATCCAGCAATCACCATTGAGTAATACGGGCATTGCCAATTGTACACTGCCAGTCAGTTCTACTACATACCTTTCACTATTTCTTTTCCGACCACTGCCTGTCTTTTTCGCATTTTGTTTTATGCACTTTTCTGATCCAGAGTAGCTCGCACCTGATTGGTTTCGCACGCTAACAGACTCTGTTTTCTCTTCGCCGTTTCCAGTTGCTGTAGAGCCCCCTAGATCATCCGCTGTCGAACATAAATGCTCAGGCTTACGGGCGGCTGGAGAGCCACAACCGCCTGCCGGGGAGACAACGGGTGAGTCGACAGTAGACTGAAGGACTTTGCGCTGGCGAGACAAAACAGCCTGTGACTTCAAAGACGCCAACTGCGAGACTGGATCACCAGTTCGCGGGTCCTTACGCGTGGATGAAGGATCGCCCTCAGCTTCTGTGTCAAGAGCATCAGCAGAAGAGGAGGAAGAAGACACATGAAGGAGAACAGCCCGGTGAGCGTACGGCTTTGCTACTTTAACAAGGGATAGCGCATCTTGCAGTGTCCGGCAGCACACGTGTAATATGGGGGCCTCCACTTTCAGCCTGTGAAAAAAAAAACATGACATTGGCAGCATCTTCCGATCTCGCCTCGACGGAGATCCCAAGAAAGCCTTTATCTGAATCCTGAAACACTCCGGAAAAAAGGGCTGCTCATAACTCACACTCACGCCATTCTGTAAAACAGGAAACGCACGGGGCACGGGGCGGTACTTCTTCCTTTCGCTCAAGGAGATGCTTGTACATGTTCCTATGATCGACAGCAGACGAGGGGGCGGTCCTCCCCTCTTCAAGCAATGACCGGCTACCCTTCCAACCGGCAAAAGAACGGGAACTGGAACTTCATAGCGGACCTTCCCGGCTGGGTTCTGCACATCGTCAACATCTAAAGAACAGGATAACAATATTCTCTTGGCCACATGTAAAAGCAGATCCTAGCATCTTTCAATTCTGTTACTCTATACTTGCTCCGCGTACACAACCGCTGCAGTGAGACTGAGAAACTCTCAAGTAGTCATCAAAAACGAGAGTAAGCCGGTCTACAACAGATAAAAAGAGGCAGGACAGGGATGCTCTTTCAGCAGTCAGAGAGAAAGAAGGTGAGTACAGACGCTTGTGCAGCGTCTACACGCCGTTTGTGGCTGTATATGACACACCAGATTTCTTCGCAGCAGAGCGGGCACTCCCTGATAGCTTGAAGGAGTAACTCGGCGTTGACCTCTTCGTGGTGATTCAAGAGAAAGATTTTTGAATGTTTCTGGCGCCTTCGTCCCTCTCTTTTGTCTGATCCATTCTTCAAGTCTTCTTGTGTGAATGCCTCGATCCTAGCAGTTGAACTTCTGGATTGCGAAGACACCGAGCAAGATAGAGAAGCAGCAGAAGAAGGAGGAGTTGCACTACTGGATGCTGAAGCAGTGGAGCTAAGGGAAGACGCAAGAGCTAATCCGTTAGACGAACCAGACTCATCAGCGGAGGGTAAGGATTGAGTAACAGGGCTCTGGGCGGTATTGAGGGGAAGAGTCGGAGAACAGCTTGGTGTTACAGTAATGCAATCCTCTTTGGGGATCCCAAGAAGAAGAACTCTACCAGAACAGCTGCTAGAGGTATAGAAATTCTCCAGAGCATTCAGTTGATTAAGAAGAGGAAGAATCTCTTTATCGACAGATCCCTTCCTCGACCGATCTCGTGGACCTTCGACAACGGGACGTATCTCTTCACTTCCGGCGACGCCGGGATTTTTACCTGCTTAGACAGAAATCAGAACGGCTTCACGGTTATGCTAACTGACGTAACGTCCTCGGGCAGGAAGTATCCCCGCACCGTTAGGTGCACCCGGAAAGATTCCAGTGGGTTAAGTAACGAAGATACGTACAGAGTGTATGAGCTATTCACAACACCATGCTGTAAGAAACCTCCCCAAGTGGCAGCAGCAACATACAGTTCGACAAGAACTTGACAACACCGGGACACAGTACAAGTGTGTCCCGGTGTTAAGTGAACTCTCACCTGATGATAGTCGTCGCAAGCTTCGTGATCGAGGACCTCGGAAAGAAAGTGGAGGAGACATCGAGGAGGCAGGTGGAGAGGAATCTTCAGCAACTGGGTGTACTGGGGTATCAGTCTGGTCAGAAAAATAAATCTGTGAAGAAAACGCAGCACCTTAAATGAGAGAAGTTGAAACACGTAAACAACATGCACTGGCTTTCTTCGAATGAGGGGCTCGGGCAATAAAGCAGCGTGCTTCCTTTCAGTTTTTCTGGATGCTAACTGTCATGAAGTGATAAAAGCCATCTCTTCCTTTCCTGTCTCCCCGCATGACAGCTCAGAGCCCGCGCTGGTAGAGAGGAAAACCAAAAAGTGGATTGAAGCATCGTCTGCAAGGGAGAAATCAAAGACACAGGAATGAATAAACAGAAAGGAGGACGCCAAACGAGATGTTAGACGAGCATGCGGATCAGGTCTGTACAGCCGTCGTGTTAGCTTCTTCCTGCCTATATACATAAAGGCTCCATAGTCTTCCCTACGACTTACCGGTGTCAGGGCCGCAATCTTTCTCTCGTCGAACGCTGTCCTACTAAGAGGTTGCTTCAGCTTTGATTTATCGAAGGCTGGAGGCTCCAGTGGAGAAGAAGGAGATGCTAGGGATGGAGAAGGAATAGATGAAGGAGAAGACTGGCAGAATGGAGAAACTGCGGGAGATGAAGAAAAAGAGAATTGAGAAGCAGGAGCAGCGAGACGAGGCGTCCACGGGTACGTTTTCTGAGCAAAGTGAAATAAAGGGGAAAACGAATAGAGAGAGCATGAAAACAGAGGACGAAGAGGAAACAGTGGAGATGAAAACGGATGGTACCATGTCACAGAAAGGGAATCGACGGCAGACGGTCGAAGAAAATCAAAAGAGGTACTTTCAGAGAAACATACAGGAGAACCGTTGGAAGATGAGCTGGTGTCTATAGACGGGGGCAATGCAGTTTCAGCAGTTTCCTTCACCAGTTCTTCCTTTCCCTTCGATAGCTTGGCGTAAATCGCGTTCTCCGTCATACGCGGCTTAACTTCTCCCGAGTGCAGCGGCGTTGTCTTTCCCCCCCCAAGTGCTTCGCTGTCTACTACTTTGCCATGTACCGGAATGTCGCAACTTCTTGAATGGCGGTGACTATGAAGTGCGGATGAACTGCCAACAGAACAGAAGCTATAGATCTTTGCTTGAGCGTCTGGGCGGCTACAACACCCTCTTCTCCCTTCCGTTGACTGGCCTTCCGAAGACAAAGTCTGTCCCTCAGAACAGCCTAACCTAGCAGACGCGGGAACTCTGTTCTGAAACAGGAAATGTCCGCAACCAGGGATGCGAGGTCTTCTAGGTGCTCTGGCCGTAGGTGACTGGCGTCCTGCTTTGTGTGTATTGTTGGGGGGGTGGTGACACAGGTGTCCCCATCGAGGGTTGGGACGTGTCATGCTTTGCAGGTTCGCTAAGAGTGATGTTTTACATAGGCGCCGATCTAAGGGAAAGTCGACCGACGACTTTAGCGGAGGATGGGGGACCAGCCAACGAGTAAACGAACGACGAGAGAAAAGAAAGGCTGCCGGCCCCCATAGGCGCATGATGAAACATTTGGGAGATAACATGGAAGAAGCTGTTCAAAGACGGTGCATGGCATACAGGGCAGGCACCCAGCCTTCTGCTGGGCCAAGAAAGCAAACTAAAAGCGGCAGCCGGAAGAGGATGGTTGGAGAGCAGGGAACGCTGCTGCCCCCCGCACACGGCAGCAGGACACGAGAGGACGCGGGGTGGAAACGTGGGAACATCAACCCGAAACTTCAGGGTGCGTTCCAAAATGACTTTACTCTTCACTAAAAAACAAGCTACAAGGTGGAAATGCACAGAAAATCAAGTAGGAGTGAACTGCGTACGGTTCACAGGTTTCGCCTAAAGGCACATCGACACACGTCCGGAGGTTTAACGCCTCGCGGTGTGCGTGTCTTCACACTGTGCATTGTCGCGTGGGTCCAAATGATGAAAAAAGCTGGGTGAAGTTTGACCCGGCTGCCATGAACGTGTTCTACCTCCTACTGGACCAGGTATATTTGGCGCTTCTCCCTACTGAACTGCAGAATCGACCCCAGCCGTCCGGCACTATAACCCTCCACCGTTGTCCGGCAGATTTCAAGCCGGCGCAGACAATGCCTGCCCACCCAACCAGCAATGCTGACTGTGACTTTCTGGTCCTAACCGAGTTCCAAAGGCTTCTGGCGCGTCCCGCCCTCTTCCCGCGGACGTCACTTGTGGAGCTCGAGCGAGTTAGTCGGTGGCTTCCTAGACAAATTTGCGGCCACCCGCTTGTCAAGTCTGTCTACGCAGGATGCAAACTGCGCCTGTAGGTTTTTTGTTAAGAAAGCTTGCAGCACTTCGAGTGAAATTGAATTCAGAGGCTGCAATAGACCCTAGTAGATGCAGAAGAGCGGAGATCCTGTTGCGAGCTGGCTTCTACTCATTCTTCTTACAATTGGAGTACGCTGCATGCGGGGGACTGTTGGCTGGTTGTCCAGGTCCAACTTTACTACAGTGGGTACTGCCCATTCGGATAACCACCCAGGGGCGCTTTCGAACCGAGCGTGCGGTGTCCCCCACCCAAGGTGAGGCTCGGGTTACGCGAGTCCGACAGCCAGGGCTGCTTCGTGTGCATGCCTGTTTCTCTCTGTAACCATCACCTCCTCTCTTCTGTAGTTTCTGTGTTGTTCTTCTCTCGTGCTGGACTGGAAAATGGCGCCGCGTCTGACTTACCGCCGACACAATCACTACGCGACCGCCTCCAACAGAGTGCGGCGTGTACGTACACCTGGAGCCCGCGTCGTTTTCCACAATGTGGGCAAGCAGCCTTCCCGACAGAAGTGTGGCAATTGCCACCGCGCATTACCAGGGGTGAGTTTGCTGTCTCACGTTTTCTTTGTCGGCAACTAGGGCTGGTCCGTCTCACTCTTTTACTTTTGCTCAAAGTATGGTGTTGTATCGGGTCCCCACAGTTCGTACCTCTTGATGCCAAATGATGCATGCCCGGCCTCCTTTCTCTTGAGATGCTGGTCGACGCCTCGCCAACGAGCGAATCTTGCTCGGCGACGCTCTGCGTACCCAGTTTCTCCCAGTATCAGGCACCGTATGACTGGCTAGTCGTCGGTGGACACACCCTTACCGGGAGAACACTGTCACATATCTCCATGAGCAATGCATTTTTTGTCTCACGCGATGACGCCGCGTTCTCTCTGCGCTCGAAGTGTCGTTACTTGGTTGAGTAGGCCTCTCTGTGGCCAACGCCTGCGCCTCCCGGTTCCGAGAAGGCTGCAGCGTCTTGATTTCGGGCGTGGATCGAGGGGGCAGCCGTGTGATGTGAAAGTGTAACGCTCGTCAGTTTTTCCCGTTGCGCACCCAGGCACGTATTCCACTTGGTTTGAGTGTTTTTCCTGAAGGCAGTTCTTCCGGCTCGGCACCCAGATCGGGAAACGATCTTCCACTTAAACTGATGTGATCATCTATCAGAGCAATCGGCTGATTTGTTTGATATGGACAATGAGAGGAAAGTGTCGTTTGTCCCCCTCCATTCCCGCTGTCATATCGTCCTCGGCTGACTGGTTCTTTCTGGCATCGTGTACAGATCCCTGCGGTTGCTCCGCACAAGATGAAGCTGCTCAAGAAGAGAGAGAGAACCGTTCACCGTGCTTATGGAGGGACTCGCTGCCACGCCTGTGTCCGTGAAAGGTGAGGAACGAGAGACAACGATCACGTCTGTTATAGTCTGTGTCCTTACTTTGTTTTGATCGGGAAAATCACGGTACCTGAGGCACAGACCGTCGTATCCCTCGACCAGAGAAGCAATTCAGACATCGGGCAACAGTGCTTACGGTCGCACAAGTTCTTCGAAGGCTTCATGTTAATGAGGGGCCATTGTTCCATTTTAGAAAATTGTTCTGCCTTTGTTAGAACCACTGGCGGCAGCGCCTGATCAGCAGTCAAACAGTGGAGTAGTGTGTAGGCATACCCGTGGGACCCCAGTCATTGATTATACTGAAGGTGCTGTGTAACTATCGCTCTTGGCTGCGAACCCGCCCCCGCGTCTCCAGAGGCGCCTGTGTCTTCGCGTGAACCACTGCAAACTTTCCAGCAGGTGTGCAGCGAAGAATGCGCACGGCCTTTCACTGGAGAGGCTGTTTGTTTCCGGAGTCCATAGCAGTGCTGTAACTGCGTGTGTCTCCTCTTTTTTCAGGATTGTCCGTGCGTTCTTGGTAGAAGAACAGAAATGCGTCAAGCAGGTTCTTCAAGTAAAGGAGAAGCAGAAGAAGGACGAGATGAAGGCGGAGGCGAAGAAGTCGAAGCCAAAGAAGAAGACCACGAAGGCCTAATCTGTTATTCGCTACTATGCGTCACGTTCCCTGCATTGTCTTTTTCTTCGCTCAGTAGGTGCTCTTCTGTGTCTACCGCACAAAACTGTACTCGCTGCTGTATACCTGCACTCTCATCGAGGATGGATCAAGCATCCCTAGAGCCGCCAGCTGGATCTCTAGCAACTGTTGTGCGGTTCCAGGAACAGCTAACCGGCTCTCCGTCAAGATCCTCGGCGCTCAGCAGCGTCACATGATTTCGGTCTCGACATCGAAAATTAGAAACTGTCAGTGTCTGGCAAGTGGGCTTAGTATCATAAGTAGTCCCTAGTGTAACTTCGTCAAGTCCCACGGTGTAGAACTCCACAGTCAACTGCGTTGGAGGGTTTACTGCGTAAGCTGAGCACCCGGTCGTTATCGTGATCCGGGACCCCCTAGCTAAACGCGGGCCCATCTTCACTTGGTGAATGTGCTGAAGTCAGAGTTCTGCATCCGCGAGGAGTTCAAAGCCGCGGTGTCGAGCGAGCACAGTCATCTCTACACGGAAGTAGCTCCGAAATTACGTGGGAGTGCGGACAACCTGTACTTCTCGGGGGGGATAAAACGTGCAGTCGCATGCTCGGCGATCGAACACCGAAGGGTTGGCTGATCTGGAAGCAACCTTTCTACTGCCGGGTGCGACCACCACTTTTACTACGGTGTGTGCATGGTGATTGTGTACACATATCAGTGGCGTCGCAGCAAAAATAAAAAAGGCACGGGGTAGAGGTCACAAAATTTGTAGATTGCGCAAGATGAGACCAAGCTTGTGGGAGTGCCAAGGAACAAGACACCCACCCTGGACCACAAGCGTGAGACACCTCCCGGAACTGTTAGCTGCAAGTGCCCCGCACTTTCCATGAGCAACTCGGCTCGAGCTTGATACGAAGTGAGGAACATCGCTCCTGCACTTAAGCAGCGGGTGCCTGCGACTTTGTGTAGGCTTGCGCAGGGTCCGTAACTCAGCAGTGGCGTGGCGTTCACGTGCCGGACCGCTTGCCTCGTGCCGAAGGCAACTCGAAGGCACTAGTGCCCAGTCAGTGGACAACGACTCCTTTACGTCAAAGAACAGGCGTCACACAACCTCGGGGGCCCGGTGTCCTTGATGTTGCAGAAAGATGCCCTGTAGAGCTTTTGGGATCTCGGCCGAGCTAAAACTAGTCTAGCACGTGCTTCAGTCGAAACACATCCTGCCTCTCACAGTTCCTGGGACGTGTGAAGAGCTACTAAGAAAGAAAATACAAAAACACTGCCACGCTGCCCTGGCTCTTGTGCAGCCTTCTTGCCCACTGGCAACGCAGCCGATAACGAACGCTGAGGCGACAGCGTTTCCGGGGCTCTTCCATCCCCACAGGGCCTTGAACGTGAGAAGCTCTTCAAACTCGATTCTAAGTATTGTACGCGATTATTCACTTCGTCGCTCACGTCCCAAGAAAAAGCACGTGCAACTGCATAGTTCGATCGAGAATTCACTCCTGTGACAAACAAATCTTCACCTCCGCGGTCCGCATCAGATTCATGAACACGGAGACACTGCCGCCAAACAATCGGTGTCCCTTCCAGTTGAAAATCGAGGCTACAGCCCTAAAAATCTAGGCACTATGCACGCACTGCGAGTCGGCACAGGTCCGGGAAGTTCTCTACTGAGCGAGTGACGAGGGGTGGGCAGTGTAGTTCTTATTTTTCGTAGAGGGCCTTCAAGCGTCGACTCAGTCCGGCAGCAATCTCATATCTGGCTTCGACACCACTTTAGGAAGGACGAGAACTTCTCGGCCTGCCGTCACGGACTCACTACCAGGTATTGGAAGCCACTCATTGTCTCCTCCGGACTCCCAATAACGACGACCCGTTCCCTCTGTCCCCGCGTTGTTTTCTCTTGCCAGTGCTGAAGGACGAAGTCCAGCTGCGCTATTATGTCGGCTGTGACAGCCAAAGCCGCTGTTTCTGGGATCGCTCGGCCGTATGTAAACCCGGACGACAGGGAGAAACAGAGAGCCTGCCCGGAGAGGGATCAGCTGGAATCGCACCTGTGCTTGGGAACGAGCCGGCAATAATGTAGTGCGACATTTTGAGCCGACCTGAGAAAAAATGAAGACAATGGAGTTCAGAAGCACTCGCGCCTACAGACTTGAAGAAGCTTTGGTGTCCTTACGGCTGTGTGTCGACAAAGCTGGGAGTCCAACCCTGCAAACTGCAGACGCTAGCTAGTAGCCCCCGACCTTGCTGTTCACACTGACAGAACAGGAGCTGATTCATGGATTCAAAAGCGAAACCGTATTTCTTCTTTGAAGGAAAGCGCGCTCGTTCCAAAGTGCTACGGCCAGGATGATGTCCGAGACCCTCACCATGAGCCAGTCGTGACATTCTCCAAGCCTGGGTGAGTTGGCTGTTGGCCCGGCCCCACCACCCCCGCCTCTCGTCTGACCCGAGGCGGAACTATCTCGCCTGCCCGTTGATTTCTCCAGGTGCTGCCTGATGCTTTCTGAACGCGAATCTCCCTTCAGAGTCCGCCGTTGGGTCGCGTTACTCAGGCCCCGGCCGCTCCGACGAGATGAACACGCTTCATCGAACTCCAGCGATACCGCGTGGCAAACCTGCAGTGGCATCTGAAGGCAGTTTGGCAGACCCCCAAGGCAAAGAGAAGTCAGCTCATACATACGAACATGGTCTAGACTTTCTACAGTCAAAGTGACAGAATACTAGAAGAGAACTTCTACGTATGAGATGGCAACCCCATATGAACGCAGCACTGCGTAGTCATGCAGTTAATGAGGAAAAGATCCCGCATCATAGATAGGTAGCCCCATTTCCGACCTGGTGAAAGGCAACTTGAAAAGAACGTCCGTGGTGATTTGGCAGACGAGGAACAACCCTCGAAACATTGCTGCGTGACGACTGGATCCGATGACTGCTAGTGTGGGATGCGTAAGCCACCCCTGGCACCCCCAGCGAGACTGACACAGGGAACTACAATACCAGTTCTACGTCAGAGTCAACTTGGTAATCTCTTCCCCCAAATCCAAACTGAGAAGAAGCCAAGAGAGAAATGAAAAAGCAACATGTTAATACAAGAAGTGTCATAGACTCTCTCTAATGATGCTTTCTCCTATTCACTACATCCAGAAACAGAGCACGCAGATCTTCCTTCCTGATGTTCTTAAGACACTTACAGCCGAGCAATTCGAGAAGAGCAGTGCGACAACAACAGCCGTAGAAACACGTCCTGTCCTTGGAGCGAGAACCTTGACATCGACAGGGAATTTCTGAACCGGCATGAGGAGAGGGACCTGGTATAACAAAGGCTTGTCTTCTTCTTCTGCCTCTAAGCAGGCGCCCGGGTTGGCACCATACGGTAAAGGCAGTCCGCGCCAATTGTTTTCAGGTCCGGCTCCCGCTTTAAGGAGATCATCCAGGCCTGTCATTGTTTCTTTCGAGAATGCAGCTAACAAGCCTCGACGTGCTCCCTCTTGTCGCTGGCGTGCAGCGCGCAGCTTCTCAATCTGTAGAAAGCGATAACGGATGGAGAGGAGGAATGTCTCTAATCGTGGCCAGAGAGAAGCCTCCTCAAGCTCCTCCCCATCAGGACATGAGCTGTCGGGACACTGTTCCTCACTGGCAGTTTTCATACCACCGCCTGTTTCCCCGTTTAAGACTTTGGCAGCTTCTCCAGATACGGTTCCGTCTTCTTTCTCCGATACACTTTGGCGATTGTTGTCTCCTCCTCCTGTACTGCCGTGATCTCGCTTGACTGCGACATCGGATGAACCTAGAGCACCTGTTTCCTTGTTACCGGATTCCTTCTTTACCCCCTCCTCATATCTCTCCGACAGTCCTTCCCCGTCCGTTATGTTCTTACGCCGCTGTTCAGCGCTCTTCTGTCGTGAGGCTTTCGGAAGGGAAAGTGTCTGGAGTGCTGAATCACTGCGTTCCGTAGAATAGGGGAGCTGGGAAGGTAACCCCTGACAGGAGATTGAACGAGCTGAGGTGTTCATGACGCTCCGGCTCTTATGCTGCAAACGGACTATAAGAGTTGTCACTTTCCCTCCGAACAGCACTGTGTGGAGCTGTACTGATGCTATAACAGTAAGACACACACTCATCACAAGAAGACGACAAGAACATACCGTGCAGCTCTTCGGAAAAATGTTGAGAACGAAACGCACTACACACGCCCTTTTCAAAAGTCTCACCTTTCCTGCAGACCACCAGGCAATCCAAGAAAGAAGGAACTCACTCGGGCCAGCCGACCGGAATCCAAAACGTCCGCCCAAACCCGCAACTCGTGCCACTGATCATCTTGCTACACAGGAGCAACGGCTAGATGACCGTACAGCTATCATGCAAGTCTGCTTTTCCCGTTGCGAACGAAATAGAGAGGAACTGAGATATGCGTATTTTTTTCATTAGAGGTGAAGGTGTCTACATCTGAAAAGTAGGCAGAAACAGACTCATCGGATGTGACAGGTCCGACATCGGACTTCCAACGTACCTGCTTGCTGGCAGATGTCCACAGGGGCGAAAGGACCTCCGCCACCGAGAGGAGTGGGCGCAATGAGTGTGACAGAAATACCTCTTCCGGCTCCCTTTCTATAGGAATCACTTCCTCTGCATGCACCTGATGCTATCCTCAGTCCTAAGTCTTCGCTGCGTAAAGCGCTTAACTGCGAAAACGAGGAACCACTGTCGTTTCCTTCCGCTCTCGCCCAGTCGGCTGTCTCCTCCATGGGATCTTTCATATTGTCCATATCAGTCAGTCTTGTTACAGAAGCAGACTCAACTAAGATCGCTTCCGTCGGTGAGCAGCTCCTTAGCATGACTTGCTGAACGAGAGTATCTCCTGAGAGGCGAAAGGACCGATGGGAATGAGCTAAGGCAGCTCGTATTCCAAGACAGTGTACTCGAGATGTCTTCACTTTAAGCACTGCTACCGGCTGAGGATCACCAGAGCCACTGGTAGAATCGGCCCTGCATCCGTCATCCCCATCTTCGCTTGCTGATTCATCTTCTCCGTCACTCGTTGTCGACGTGTCTAGAAGATACCCTTGACTCTCGACACAACGACGTTCTACATCTCCTCTTCTCTTGTCGTTTGTACGTGTTTTTCTCATCATATCGCCGTCTGACTTCCCTTTGCGACCATATCTCTGTTGCCACAAAGCACGCGTCCCCGAAGGTGACCGTGTAACAACATCGAAACTCTCCTCGAGGCCATCAGCGGCAACCAGCGCCCCCCCTCCGGCTCCTCCACACCCACCCATATCACTCAGACACACACTTTCAATTTGCCCTACTCCCGGGTCATCAGCCCGAGAAGGCAAAACACCAGGAACGTTGTGTCCACCCTCGAACGACGAGGATCCTTTGGAATCGAAGGAAACAGACGCACAAGGTCGAGAATTTAAATGTGACGAAGACGGACAGCCATGCTGTTTCGGCTCTACAACAGGTGTTGAAGTGGCTGAACGGGGATCGAACGAATCAAATTCGGCATCCTGACATGAGGGGCCATGAAAGACTGATGGTATAAAGACGCCGAGGCTGGAAATTTCACATGACCCTTGAGCTACATTCGACCCTCTCATGTCAAGAACATTTGGTTTACAAATGTTACTACTAGCAACACTGAATGTGGCGCAACCTGCCGTGGCCACTCCATCTTTCGTTTGACCGCATGCGCTCGTGGTGGTAAAAGAGGTTGAAGAACCATCTCTCTTGCCTGGTTGAGAGCCTGCTGATATTGTTTTCTCGCATGGCTTCTGCTTGTTCTGCCCTTTCTTTGTGCTTTTTCTTCGGCATTTCTTGAGAACCTTCCGATCCACTCCTGTACTGCTATAGAACTGAAGGGAAGCAACTACGTACGCATGGGTCTCCGTCGGTGGAAGAAGTCCTGAAGAAAACAAATCTTGCTGGTTACTCGACTCTCCACATCCTCCTGCGAAGACGGACTGCGTCTCAACAACATCTACCTGACCTTCCTTCAATTGACGAGTTCCGCTGCCGAGAAGCCTGCCTGGCGTGTGTTGTGCTCTCGAACGCCAACGGACAAGCGATGCATGCCGAAGGTACTGCTCATGATGCGCCAGCCCACTAGGAGAAGCGCGGTCACTAAATCCCGAGAACGACCGCATGAGAAAGCCAGGGGCTGTCGAGTTAGTTCTTCCCGACGGGCTCCCCTGCCCTACCGGGTCTGATCCTTGAAGGAGACACCCAGCACGGCTCGAAGGCTGACGCTGAACGCAAGTACGAATACATACAGCTACAGCTACAGAGTAGATAGAAATGACAGAATCCACGCACTACCAAAAAGCAAAAGAAAAGAACTCCGGGCTCCAAAAACAGATGGAACTGAATGGTATCATCAACCTAGTGAAGAAGCGACCCGTCGAAAGATCTATCCTTCCTGTGATCACTTAAGCTTGCAGCTGGAAGACAATGCTCTACAAAGGGTAATATGCACGGCACTTATCTATGCTCCACACGGTCAGAGAGGTTCTTTCTTACAAAACCATCTTCAAACAACACACATTTGCACCCGTAAGCCTTCTCTACTCACCGGAGCCTGGTCCCCCCCTCCCCACGTCGCCTTTCCTGAACAGCTCAAGGCTGCCGATCTACTACGACCTACATGCAGACGGCTGTCGTAAGTCCGTACCGGAGAGAGATTTTCTCCCTCGGGGGACCAGGTATTGAGTGACTCCAGAGGTGCTAGAGGCGATGTAGAAGCTTCTCCGATAAAGCCAGACTGCACAGGGACAACGGGAACTAGGACTTCTATACTTTGCCTGAAAGCAGGGAGATCTAACCAGCCTTGGGATAGAAACATGTTTCCAGTTTCCCTTTCTTTTCTCTCGCCGTCTACCCCAGCCATGTTGCATGGGCTCATTCCTTCCCTCGTACTATTATAGGTGTTCTGCCTATCGCCACCATCATTGTTGGAGGGGGAAGAGGCCTCGAACTCCCTTCTCTCTCGATCATCCTCAAATGTTGCAGCACTCCTTCGTGTGTCCGGAGCCCGGTCCAATCCCAGATGTCGGCTGTTCGCTGATCGCCCCGCTAGTCGCCTTGGAAGGAGAGCTAGGACATCGGCATCTTCCTCATCGTCAGCACGTATGCGAATGAAATCAAACTGGTCAACCGCGGTACCCGCCGCAGGGGTGCCTCCGCCGTTAGAAAAGTGATCGCTCATCCGGCTTCCCACATAGTCCGTTCTCCGTTCCTCGTCAAGTCCAGCACCGACACTCAACGCGCTCGGCAAACGTCTGTGATCTCCATTTGCTGTCAATTTGCATGTTCTCTCCGGGAGCGTGTTTTCATCTACTTCGCTTTGGGCCAGGTTCCTTCCGTCGATGCTTTTCTTCCCTGGTGTGACCCCATTTAGGGCGCTTGTTGTATCGTCACCTTTCCCATTCTTCGATTTTACTGGATGCTGGTCTTTACATAGGCGCAAATTCACGAGTTGTCCGTCAAGTGACACCGCGACTGCGTCTTCCCAATGGAAATTCAACTGAACGGGAGCGCCTTCAAATATCTGCTCGTCACCATCCCAAGACTCCCCTCCTACTGAGTGAGGCCTCATCTCGCCACTTGACATAGGTGTTTGACCTCCCTCACCCCCCCATACAGATGGCGGGGTATCTGCTGCTGAACTTGGGAGCGTCAATAAGTCAGGTAGACCGTCCCCCCGTGGCCACAATAGTTCTCGTCGTGATCCCCCCCCGCGTGGAGGAGCACTGCGAGACGTCATCTGCGGTTGAAGTCGCCGAGTTGTTACGGAGCCATTCCTACATCCCAACAAACCCGCATCAGTGCCAGGAGCACTTGTAGAGGTAGCTCCAGAAATCTTGGGCGCCGTGCTTGTTGTTAACGCAGCTGAATCTCCACGAGATACTTCTCGAATAGAACTCACGGTTGTGCCGTCTCCTACCGGGCCGGGCTCCCGGGAATCTGTCAAACGTCTCTCACTAGTAGTTGTACCATCATCCCATGAGTCTGGAGATTGCCGTACTCCCTGGGAAGTACCAGCAAGCCGCTGACCTCCACTTTGAGAAATGGTTGGGCCCACCCTGGTGGGCACTGAGGTCGCTGGTACGAAGGCGGAAGCGTCAGGTGGGAAATCCTCGTCATCGAACTCATCGTCTCCGAGACCGACGGATCCGTTGAAGGCAGCCGGTAAGAGACATTGGAGCACGCGAAGGCGTGCCGGCTTAGGAAACACCAAGAGACCCGGCAGAACATCAATGCGAATCTTGAGAAAGTTACGAGCCTCTAAGAATAAAAAGTTATCATTTGGACCAGCAGCCTGTACAGACACATGTACGGCCGTTGCCGGCGGGCGAAACTCTAATATAAGTGGACGTAGCATACGTTCTAAGGGGGCCTCAGGGTGCGTCAAAGTTGCACCACAAGGAGAATAGCCGGAACGAAAACCGATATCAGGAAGAGGAGCCATGCGGTCCTCAAAGGCCAGAGCCGCTGCCACATCACCCCAGTCTGCAAATGAAAAGTAGGGATTAGCGACAAAAGTGGAGACTCGCCGACGTCTTCGAAGATGACTCGAGCCTTGGATGCGGGGGTCTGCAAGCTGATGACAGGATCTCTTGGCCTCGACTTCAATATTTTCCCCTCCTGTGCTGTTGACCCCTCCTTCTTTACGATCAACAACGTCTACATTTTGGTTCATCCGCACAGAGTCAACGGCATCCCGAATACTTGCAACAGCGTCGCTTACAGCTTCCGCGGCTATCCTATGTGTACGAGTTGCCTGGCCAGACGGCGTAACGGCACGGATTCTCCCATATGGAGTCGAATAACTCGAATCCGCCCTGCCTCCTATGAACTGTACGGAACCCAAGACAACACTCTGCATAGCTTGACGCACATCATCCAGCATACCTGGGGGAGGCAATTCGCACGACCATTGCACCAGCACGACTGCTCCTACAACGATACACACTTGCTCAAGCGCGAACAGTCCTTGGAAACGACTACTCCAAAATAGCGATACCGCATTCACTCCCGGCCGTAGCTGGAAGGGCCCCTCTTGTTCAAGTCGGGAATGCATGAGATCCTGTTCTTTGTTGCTGGCAGAGAGACTGTCAGGAGATTGTTCATATCCGGCGGGCGAAGCCACGGAACTCTCCTTCGCTGCCGTATGACTGCATCCTCTCAGCGAGGACGGAGGCCTCAGAACCAACCATATAGGAGAAGACGACGATTGCTGGCTATGAGTTTCTTCCAGGTGTTCTCTGGCTGAGAAACCTCCTCCTGCTAGACTAGCGCCAGCGAAGCCCAAACCTCCTTCACGCATCGAAGGTTTCGATGGACTTCCGGAAGGAAAATCCGACGACGGTAACTCCGACAGTCGGAGAGCTATCGCATCTACTGCTACTGGGGCAACCCAGCTAGAATGTATGTACAGCTGAAGCTCGACACATTGTCCAAGGCTCACGGATAGACTGGGGATTGCTGCTTGCGAACTACCCATCTGAAGAACAGAAAGCGCACGCGAAGACCGGTATACAGTTGCTATCGAGTCCTCGCGCCGTACTCGGAGCCGGCTATCAGATTCGTCGTACGCTGTCTCCTTCCTAGAGCCTTCGTGGCTCGGCGGAAACGACACCCTCTCTACCGTGGCCTCTCCCTCAGCCGCGTCTCGGACGCCTGATCCTTGTTCTCCAGCGCCTTCGCGAGATGACTGCGCATAGGTGCGAAACTGTAAAGAAAGGTCTGGCCCGGATAAAGGCCCAGGACGAGCAGCTAACCCTTCTCCAGATTTCTCATCAAGCCGTCGCGTTGCAGGATGTCCAGTTGGCCGCGTCGAAGCACGATTTTCAACGGATCCAGAGTTCATGGCTGTTCGGGATGTACTTGGGTCGCTGCTGTTTGCACTACTCAGGGCAACCCCTTCCTCTTCATCTCCGGTTTGTCCATCGGCATGCTTCAATGAGTCAGAAGAAAACAGCCCGTGCCCCAGACCTGTCGTAGTTGTAGTAGGAGAGTTCTTTTTCCTTCCTGTTTCTTCCCCTGCACTCAGTGATGTCGCGGAAGACCTCCGACGCCGAGAAAGAAGCATAGACACCCGGCCTCTACTTGCCCCTCCCCCTCCTTTACAGTCATTTCCGCTGCTACTACTACTACTGCCACTGCCAGTGCTAGCTGGTTTCGTATCTGTTACCCCAGCAGTAGAAGCTTCGGCAGCTCCTGCACTGTCCCCCCCAAGGCTACCTCCGTCTTCTTCAGTAGACAGGCGATGATGCTTGTCTGCCGAAACTTTCCCGATATCACTTAAAGTTCTGCTTCGTCTCCACTTCACCTCTTTTCCTCCTCGAGACGATTTCCTATCAGAGTCATCCACTGTACGGAGACCGTCTGTCTTGTTTTCTTCACCGGTGATGTCCTGCGATGCTGTTGTCCGTTTGGGCTCTTCACTTGCTGCACGGGGGGCCTGTGATACAGACGGAGGTCCAGTGTTATCATTCCTTCCTTCGGATGATTCACCCGGCATATCCTCCCCTGCTTGCGATACCGCACTAAGACTGCCTGAGCGTCTTCCCCAAGGGGTAATCTGCTGTTTAGTACCGCTGCTCTTCTCCGATGGAAAGGCTGAAGACAAGAAACGCTGCTGTTGCAACTGCCCTAGAACCTGAGCAGTTGACTTCGGCTTCAGTCTTTCCAGTGTGGTCGAATAGGCTAGGACACATGCATGCTGTGGTTCTAATTCAGGATGACATGATAACCTATACAAAGGAAGCAGATCAGCTAATTGACGTAACACAGCATGCTCTAATAATTCTTGGTCAGCGGCAAGAACACCAGGTGGTGGCCTTGAACGAGAGCTCCCCTCAACACGAGGAGATGCTCCTACGCCTCCTCCCATACGGGCACCTCTAGCGCATGCCGCAGCACCTGCCTGAGGGTTGAAGCCGGCGGCAGGAGAACGGCCATTGAAGTGTGAGTAAGAAGGCGTCCCAGGCCCCCCGCCGGGTGGAAATTCACGATAATGAGGAGCATGTCGAGGAGTACAGTACGACGCCCCCCCTACAGAGCTTGAGGAACCATGACGCCTGAAGCCTTCCGCGGCTGCTGTAGCTTCAGCAAATGGATTCACTACCGTATGACAAGCCGAGCCTGCTGACGTTGATGTAGGCGTCACAAAGGCCATTGTACATGGAGTGTCATCGGCTGAAAAGAAATGGCTTCCTTGACCAGCTACTGGTACGATGTCTGGCGCAAGCTGAAGACAAGGCAGGGCAAAAATCTCTGTGTATGATTCCATTATCATCTGTGAAGCAAGTATGTTGGTTTCAACTCTCGTCTCTTAACCCGGTCCTCACTGATGTAGCAAAGATGCTAGGCTGCGCACAATCCCCGCGTTGACGACGACAGTACTCCACGGAACTGTCACTACGGAAATGTGTGAAGTCCTGCCTGTAGTAGGCGTCGCTCCAGAGCTGGGCCGATGAGAAACACACAGACAGCCGGCTTGAAGGTAGACACTTGCTGCTCTACATACTAAACACGCTGCCCTTGGTGACTATTGCTCTGTTCCATTACCTGAGGGAAAGATGCGAGAGGAAGTGCTGGGCGCCTTCTATTCATGCCCTCCTTCTGAGATACCCGTCTCCCAACAACAGGTTTAAGCGCTGCCCAGCAATAGATATTTGGTGCAGCACTGAGGTGAAGCTGGCCATGCCTTCGGAGTATCTCAGGCACCTCAAGCCCCATCCAGGATGTTGACGTGAGCGTAGGAGAGCGTGTGAAAGTAGGAGGCTCGTCACCCTTTTCAGATCTTTGACAAGAAAAGGAGGAACCAGGAGATGTTTCATCCCCATGTGCAGATGGTTCCGGAGGTCCATGTGGCTGGGGTGACGGTTTAGCATCTGAAAGACCTCCGTCTTGTTCAATGGTGTCCCCTGGGGAACCCGTACTCTCTCCGTTTTGTCTTGCAAGAGATACAAATCGTTTCAAGTACACATCGGGAGAGAACAACACCGGGGAGACACTCTCCGCTTCCCCCGGAACCCCTTCACTTCTTTCCTCCTTTCCGCTATCACACGTAGATGACTCAGGCAGTCGGCGTGAGGCAGAAGATTCTCTCAACGCGGCACCATTGGGTACTGTATACTGGGTCATACCACGTCCAGCTGCATGCAGCTTCGAAAGATCAGATGACGAAGACGACCTAGTAGATCTAATCAACTTTTGAGACAGTGAGAAAGAAGAAGAAGAAGAAAATGCGGCCGTAGACGGCCGGGGAACCGCATTGACGTTGGACAGAAAATACGCAGAGGAGATCTCCGAGACTGTGTCTCCGAGTCGTTGATCAGCGATGGCAAGTAACTGTTGACACTGAAGCCATAACTGAAGAGGCAAGGCAAATGAATAGAACAAACTTTTCAAACGATATATCGCAAGCCACCCGAGAGCATCTGAGAAACTTCTTCACAGACGTATACAAAGAGAGTTTGTACGGTGACCATCCAGAGAAACACCTTCTCATTCTTTCACGATTGTCGAGTGAAACTAGAAGTTCCATGCTCCCGTCTGCGTTCAGATATATGACGGGCTTTGATGTCTAATAGAAGAAGAAGCTATGTGGTTAAAAATGAAAGCAAGTCGAAGCGCATGTTCATCATATGCAACAAAGTCGTTGACAACCTTTTATAGACGGAGAGTTGAATAGCATCATTTATGCCTATCTATTATGGAACCTTTCCGCCTTGTCAGCTGAAACACTATGGAAAAGGAAGTCTATGACGCATCCATGGCTGCAAACAAAGATGTTGAGAAATAACCAGATGAGCAGCAAATATAAACAGAGATCCCCAGCAGCCTTGAAACCTGCCTGTTTGGATATATTTGTGATGGCAGCACAGTAGAGGGAGGGAGTATGTCTACTCTAGACACGAAGACAACAGGTTCAAGAATCGAGCCGCGGTAACTGCAATCAGTGCTATTAGCTAGTAGGCCAGTCATACACTCACGCTATACACGTCAGCTCACTTACACATACCTACAGAGAAACAGACAGGGGCACACTTTAAGTGTATGTATGTATCTATACATATTGTATACACACAGTAACAGGCTAGGACTGAAAAGTCTTGTGCATGCAATGACCTTTGTGTCAGATGAGAAGAGATGGTCATACATACCGCGGTCCAAGGTTCTTTGACAAAGAGAGGGAGCATCTTCCATATGGCTTTCCTACATTGATCCATATCCCCTCTCTTGAAGTTTGCATGTGCTAGCTTGAACTGAAGTAGAGCAGCATGGCGATAGTACCCACAGTTAACATATTGTTGGCCAGCAAGGACATAGACGTGAACGAGGAACTCTTCGACTGTGGCAGCATTCTGTAATTCTTCTATCAATTCAGCCTTTGTACAGACAACCACAGGAAGCATTCCTTTCCTTCCTCCACCGCATTCATGGTTACTCTCTTCTCCTTCACGTGATGAGGTTACAGAGAGTTCAGAAAGAAAGAAGATCCCGTCAGGTCGTCCATCGCTATCCGATGATAAGCCTTCACTTGGCTTGAGCGACTGGCCCCCTCTTGGACTAGTTACACCCGATTTGGTAGAAGAAGAAGGGAAAGTAGACGTATCAGTAGTCTTTGAAAGATCATGAGAGGTTTCAGACTTTAGAGGAATATCTGTAAGAGGTAATGCCCATGTATTCCGTTCACGCCACGCAATCAATCGCTGAAGTTGCTGAGCCGCATAAGAAAAGAGATGCGCCGCACTTCGTGCATGACTACTAGGGATAGAAAAGACTGCATCCGAAGAGGACTGTTGTGTAGAATGACTTGGGGAAGATGACGTAGGGACTCCCCCTTCAAGATGATTCTCTATGTTTGGAGTAGCGCTTCCTCCGGGGGAAGATGATGACGAAGGATGATCTGTAGAAGACCCAGGAGGATGACCTCCTGAAGAAGACAGAAGGGATTTGCCATCCCGGGAGGATGATGACGCAGAACTACGCTGTGAAGGGTAGAGACGACGCGTCGGAGACAATGAAAACTGAAGAGGCGTCAAACGGTGAAGTGTCCTGGCTACAGCCAAACTAGGACGTTTAAGTAACGCTGGATTGAAGGAAGAGGATGTAGGAGAAGAAGGATGAGAAGAAGCAGAAGAAGGAAGGTGAACAGATGGTGAAGACGAAGAAGAAGAAGACGACGAAGACCGTGGTGACGTTGAGGAAGAACCTTCTTTTCCACAAGGAGACGACGAGGAATCAAAACTCGAGGAAAGAGACTAAAAAAAGCAAAAGAAATTACACGCACACAACGTGGGGGGTGGGCGGCAATGAGAAAAAGCCAGCGTATAAATACCTGCCCTCTGTGGCAACCTCTCAAGACGACACCCCATATGAATAGGACCTGCAGTGTATACACACTTCTAGAGCTTACTGCGGAAAGAAGGAAGTAGCAGTGTTGCGCTGCATCTTCCCCCCCGGGCAGCAGCGTACAGGCACCTCCGTAGAGCCATAAGCCCATACGTCACTCAGGTCCTCACACACACGCAAACCCTACACCGCATAGCGAGAACCCGATGAGGACGCGAAGGCAACTACAGGGAGTCCACTAGAATTAAGAGATTAGCTCAGCTCCGCCTTCACGCAGCCATCAGAGAATGAAGTGCAAGCGTCCCTGCGGTAGTATCGTGCGTTTCGAGGTTTCGGCTACGTATGAACTGTAACACAACTAGCCAGACAGGCAACGCAACGGCCCCGGTTTCCTGCCTCCTCCTTTCTCGGCCATCTCTCCGAGGAATAAGTTACCTGAGAGACAATGGTATGGCCGCAGTTGAGACACGCGAGGACTGCCCATACGTGGGCGCCAACTGTGAAGCCTTCGATGAGAAGTTCTTTGTGCAGAGATGAGGTGAGCTCGACAGCTCGACAGCCCAGTTCCTCCACTGCGGAACACAAGAAGAGAAAGAATATCTCCGAGGAAAGTATGCACTCCCATCTACTACCTGGCCAGCTTATAAGCAACTCTCAGAGAAGCCAGCTACAGGGATGTAGAAGGCTCCTTTGTTTTATTATAGTCGATCACGACGTCTTTTTTTTCAAAGGGCCGAGCACAGCGCCACATGCATAAAAGCAACCTCTGCGAATATCACACAGTACATACGACGGAGTGCTCAGATGTCTACATTTTGATAGCAGGCAACCGGTGTCATCTCTTCCTATCAAAGACGCCTCGCCTTCCCCTCCATACAGTGTCCCTGCAGAAAACAAAGAGTAAAGAAGACGAGGAAAGCTTCTGCTTCTAAGCTGCTGCGCCATCACATGGATCTTTTTGTGGCTGAGAGTGAGCGAGACTGGGCTCAATGGAATGGAGGGACTGAAGAACGTCAGACGTACATCGGCGAAGACGGATAAGAAGACCGGCTTGACGAGCAAACAGATACTGCCGAAATTGAGTATAGGAAATCGAATCATCCCGAACTCGCTGCTGGAGTTGTCGAAGACGTTCTGAACTGAGAAATAAGGGTGTCTCTTCCTCGGTAGATTCAAAGCCAAAGGAATGGAAGAGGCTCTGACAGTGCTTCATATCGATGTTAGGATTGCGCCGACTACTGCTTCCCAGGTCCATGGTATCATACACCGCTAAAGCATCCTGTACACAAAAAGAAAAACAAACCTTTAAAGCTTATGCAAGTTGAACGGTAGCCCTTTCTATTTCACTACTGTGTGAAACAAGAGAAACAAGAGCGCCTGACTAGAGAAGAGCCCATTTCCATTACAAACGAGAAACTTCTCCTTTGGATGATCTGATACTGTTCAACCATACAGATCCTTCCACCGAAGAAAAGGCGACTACAGTTTTTCTTTCTTCTTGCTGATCTTCGAACAAGAAAGAACTACCAAGGACAAGACGACGATGTATTATGGTTGAGATCATACCGTAGGACACCGACTTATCTTGCTCAGCTTTACATCTGAAAGAAGACTCAAGAGAACTGTATGAAACCTCACTCTGCCGTGTAAATACTCATCCGGCTCTTGGAGCAAGACAACACCTTGTTCCTCGTGGCTAGAGATGACTTCTCGACAAGAAGATGAATGAAAGACGTCGTCATGATAACCTATCCACGTATCCTTCTCCCTGCGCTTCCTTGTCCTCATCCCTACCTCTCTTGCTATTATACACGCCACAGTATACGAAAGCTTCCCACTCGGGATACGGAATAGAACAACCTTCTCTCAGGCAAAATCCGGTGTCTCAAGGTCGAGTTCTCCGCACTGGGATCACACGGTATCCTTGTATCGAGCGTGGGCTATCGACTGAAACAATGTGTTCCACCGCTATAGACGAAAACACAACGCGTCATTTAGTAGAGAGAGGAAGAGGAGGAGCAGAAGTGTATGTATGTCGACTATCGATGAAGCCGATGAGGCATGCATAACAGAGAAAGAAAAACCTAAGAACCTCTCAGATCTTGAGTCTTTTTCTCGGGAAAAACAAAAGGAGAAAGACTTCTTAGTTACCTCTAATCGATTGCAGCGCTCATGAAGTAGAGCTAAGTTCTCTTTCGCAACAAAGAGAGGACAGAAACGAGGCTCAGGCATCTGACTCTGTCGCTGGATATCGTCTTCGAGTAAGATATACCGTGTCTCCACGGCGGCTACAAGAGCCTCCTTCAGTCGCAGAATGAAAGCCTTGCGAAGAACAAAATAATAAGGAAGTTCACAGCATCGTCAGTTCAAAAATCCAGCACAAGACAGACCTCTGCTGACTGTGCTCTACACGCCCTCTACAGCGTGACGATGATACATACAAGTGTGAATAAAGGTTTTATCAGAGATGGAAATCTACGAAAGGCTTTCCTATCCTCTGCTTCTCTGGACACCCTTACAGTGCAAGAGAATATCAAATCCAAATCTCCGCGAAGGAACTTGGAAGTAAACAGGGAGCTAAACTCTATGCGAAGTCCATGGATCGAGGGGAATGAGGGTGAAAAGCCGAGAGACAGCTAAAATCTTTGACGATGGAATGCTGCGCGTGATGCAATAGCTTAGCTACTCAAACGGTCGGGTAGTGAGTGGCGGATCTCTGCAGAGCAAGACAGCAAGAAGTGATGGCTTCTTTCCTCCGAATATAAACCGAAGTCGAAACACAGAACAGCAAGAGAGAGTGAGTGACCCGATGAGTGAACAAGGCCCGGGGGTGATTTTCTTTACGTTGCATACGCCTTGTGGAATGACAACACCACAGCGGATGATCCCATCACCATCTATGGAAGGAGGGGAAGTTCCGCGTGCTTGCCTCTTTATGGTCGTCTCTGAGGAACGAGATATGCACTTGCACAGTTAGAGAGCCTCTTCACCCGGACATGCATGGGTAGAAATGGCCCATGCAAAGATCGCTCAGGCTATAATTTAAAAAGCTCTCCTGCCCTCGGTGTGGTGAATACACTACTTCCTAGCATCTCTCAGCGAGCGCATGCATACGACCTTGATCTCTTATGCAGAACTAATTTCGACAAGAAGAGTCATGTATGACGAGATTTTCTACCGCAGACACAAGGCATACCCTGACGCGCCCAGATGAAAAGAGACACAAACTGAACTCTTTTGTACACGTGATAGATACATAAACAGAAGTGCATTACTGCCTATCATGTCTCTATGTCTCTTTCTAATTCTCTCCCTCTCTTGTTATACAAAGCCTTACATTCCATAGCTCTTGAAACGGAGCAGAGGAGGCAAACTTTCCAGATGGATCAGCGAAGACACGTAAAACGCGTTCTTTGCTTCGTGACCCTTGAGGGTTAAGGTCACTACGGAGTTTATCAAGAATCTTCTTGCACGCCTTGTTTGTCGATTCGCTTTCGGAGTATGGAGTCACATATAAGACAAGCCATTCCTCGTGTTGCTCAGACAGACTATCCACCCATACCTTCAAAACCCTGTCCACAGGCGAAAGGACAGAAACATTGTCTTCTATGAGTCGTGTGTATAGACATTCTCCATATACATGCCTAGTTACTAGGCCAGGGATACTACGCTCTCCCTACACAGGCACTGAGTGAGCTGAAGGCTGTGATCCATAGGTACGAAACAAGCAAGGAGGGAGATCACAGCTGAGTGAACTGTCTGCGTGTTGCCCTCATCCCACTCTCTTCTTGATAATGTATAGAGGAACAGACAAACTGAGGCACTTCGTAGTGTTCCATTCTGTCGGACAGAACTCTGCAGAGATAAAGCCGCTTGAAAAGAAGATAGTGGCGTATCAGCTATATAGAACCTTCACTGCTGTCTTTCCCTTGATGTTAACTGTAAGCATTCCTTATATACGCTGTATGTATGTACAACCTCCAGCCCACCTCGTCGTCCCTGGTGCACTCCAGGCCTTCTTTCTCGCTTCATGATCGTCCCCTGCGACTACAGGCTTCTTCGTCTAGACAAACATGAACCACTGCGGACAGATGTCTCTAGACCTCTACGCAACACCCATCAGGCGACTCCTTCTGATATACTGCCTTACGACGGGCACTCAAGTATCTTCTTCTATAGCTCGGTATGATGCCCTAGCTTAAGTCACTTCGGCTAATTTCCTGCGATGAACTGCATACGTCCCGTCAACCTTCACTACCACTCACCGTCTGTGATGAGTCTTATAGACATCTATTCCATCGAACTGAAGAATCTGCAAGTAGACAAAAGGCCGATCTGCCGTTGCGCCAGCCCCTCCCGTTCTCTGTTTCCTCTATTTTCCNNCCCTCCCTCACCCCCCCCAGAGACACCCGCCCCCCCACTAGGTGCTCCTGCCCCTCCGCCTACACCAGTCGCCACTCCTGAGCCTCCGCCTCCTCCTGCCCCTCCTCCACCTGTGACAGCTACAGGGACATGAGAGACAGCGACACCTGCAATGGTCGCAAGCGCTGCTTTAACGGCCACGGAAGAAGCTGAGAGAGAGGAAGAGGCAGAAGAGCTTGTGTGGTTATGAGGGGGGAGTGAGAGACCCTCAAAACACGCCGCATCATGAGGGACAAACTGAAGTCGCAGTCCATTGCAGACGACAGGGACAGTCGGAGAAAGAGGAGTCCGGATCGGTACCGAGTCTAGGGGAAGACGGGCGTCAATGTGAGGTAACAGCAACGAGGGGAAGAGGTGCTGGCCATCTGAATAGACAAGCAGAAACGAGATGACCACAACCGCCGACTCTTAAAAGTCGTTAGAAAGACAAGACCAATCATATGATGTAGAGAGTAGAAAACAAGAAACTTTACTCTCGATGGACGAAAAGAGCGTAAATAGAGCTGCGACCTTACAGATAAAACAAAGAGATCAAGACACAAAAAGACGTAGCAAAGCCACAGGCTCTGTTATAGGGTCGTAACGGCTCACGCCGCCGACCCCACAGGAGAGAAGCCGACAGGATTCTCGGAGATGACTTGAAGACACGCAGCAGGTGCATCCACGAACCATGGCATGCCTTTCAAGGTGAGCTGGATGACTACTATGAGGCACACGAAGAGGAGATGATAAGAGTGTCTCTCTAGATTCATTCCCAATGAACGAGAGCTCGGGGCACAGCTTCTACAATAAACATACCGAAGATTGGAAAGAGGCAGCAGGACGTGCACTACGCAGCAACACGACGCTTCATCCTCATGTACTGCGCCAAGCTTGCAGCGAAAGAAACGGGAAAAGAGGTGAAAGTACAGTACAGGAGGAAGTCTCAAGCAGCACCATGCGAATGGTTCACTCAGATTTCTCCTATGTGCGGTAGTGAAGGGGTAATGAAGTTGGGGTCATGAAGGCACATACGAAAAACTTACCATAGTACGCGATCTGAAACGCTGGGGGCTGCGACATGGTGACGCCCGCCGCTTTGAGCCTAACTGTGACGTCGTGTAAATAGACAGGGAAATGACAAACTTGACGCCGATCAGTTCACACCTCTTCCTTATCACCATCAGTACAACGCCTCTGTGGAGTGTAGTCTGAAGGGGAAGTGAAATTCAAACCCGCGACCTTCGTCGTTTCTTCTCAGTCGTGACAGCCCAATAACCTGAAGAAGATCGGAAGGTAGCTCTGTCGTCTATCCCAGAGAAGAAGACGGTAAAGCCACTTGGTCACTAAAAAACCTGAAAGTGACAGTCCTCCACAAGTCCTCTCCTGGATGAAGCGAGACGAAGCTGACACTACGAGGTAGTTAGGGGGCAACGAGGAAACAACTGCGGACACCGCATCGTCATAAACCGAATGAAAAGGGGATGATCTAAGTGGCTACATCGTTCTTCTCGCCTCCCAACAGTTCAGAACAAGATGTGGGCCCGCGGCAAGAACTAGCATGTAGTCGGGAGGGCATGGATGAGAATAAGCAACTTGAATCTTGAGCCCGGGATGCATCCTGAGTAATGCAACGTAGGCATTTCGTTGCGCGCAGGAGACATGCATGTTCGTCTCTTCCGGGGTGCTGAGATGAAACGAATATCGAATCTCCACCTTAAATTGTTTGAAGAAGCTGGCAAAAAAAACTTAAACAAGACCTCACAGTTCAGACAATGTGCGCATGCGTAGTAAGCCGTATCTGAAAGATACCGCGGGTGCTTACTGTGTACTTATAGGGGAGCTGGAGAGAGTGGAATCACACCCGAGAAAGAGGCCTACTCAAACGACACGCATGACTGGGACAATGCGACTGAGAAAACAAACAGAGTGGATCTTTATATGAAAGCGCGAAGAAGAGTAAGACGGCTTAGAGACCTCCGCAGAGGCAGGGATTCGTTGGGGCCTGAACAAAAACAAGCTCGGCAGAAAGAGAAGGAAAAAAAGATATCGTAGTGTGTTAATCATACTGCCCTTTGAAAGACCTCCCACTGGCCTTAGGCTGCAACTTTGAATGAGAAGATAGAAAAGAGAAAAAGAGATCAGGACGACTACAAGGGAAAAAGGGCACGCGAGGAATACTCGAGGTGAAGACACGAAAACCGGGCCAGCAGCAAGCACATGCGACCCATACGGGGGGCCAAGGAGACGACGGCAGGGTGTACTGACTTCGAATCTGTTCGAAGGTGGATCTCAAAGTCGACATCTCTGGCTGCCCTTCGCTAAACCTCTTTGCTATTTTGGACACCGAGATGTCCCCGGCAGCCGCTAAGCGCACACAGTAAAGAAAAGGAACTTCGCTGTTTTACTTACCCGCTTGCCCCAGAGCTTTGTAGAGCCGCCAGCGGCCGCAGCCAGCATGCCCCAAAATCTCTGCTGCCGGTCCCGCCGAAGTGACGCATTCGGAGAGAGATGAACAAGGTTTAGCATTCGAACTCAGAGACTTATTTCAGTGGAACAGGGCCGGTGGCTTCGCCAAGTACGATGTGAGAGAAATGCCAGCAGTTACCGCAAGCCAAACGTACTGTGGAGACAGTACGCCGTGTTCGGCCGTTACAAGGACTCGTCGGTTCGTAGTATCAAGCGCTCTCCACGACACGTCCTTCTCTGCGCACTACCTGGTACGTGTATAGGTCTCAAGATAAGAGGAATAGTTCTGAAGTCAAGGGTAATACTACATAGGAGTTCATGCCGCGTAAGCAGAGCATCAGGATCAGCGTGGCGTGGCGGCTCGGCAGCCGTAGATGCATTCTACAAGTGGCAAGTGAGAGTGACACTAATATTGAGCGTCGACCTGCAGTCGGAGTAAAATTCAAGGGGTTCACCAGTGACGCGTGACACCTGTACATCCCAGTGAGGGGGCAAGACGTGTACTCGGTCCCTGTGTGGGCGATCCTTTGTCACTCGTCCCTGCACAGTCAGTCCAGGAGTATTATGTATACCTTGCATGTCGTCATATCTCACTATGCGTTGCGCATGATAGAATTAGCCTGCGCGTAGCTACGAGACGAGCATGAATGAGGACATGCAAGGTATATATAAGACTTCCGGATTGACTGTGCAGCGACGGGTCACAAAGAATCGTCTATACAGGGACCGATCACTCGTGACGTGTATGGAACACTCCCGTCAGAGCCACGGCGACAACACCTGCCAGCCAAAGGATTCCCTGCAGCAGAGCACACATGCCAAGTACTCTCTAGCGCAGTTAAGGCCAGGTCAAAAGTGGCGCCAGCACTGACAACTGCGCCAGGAGTCAGAGCTGAGAGAGGAAAGCCTCGTGTTGTCCAGAGGATCTCTTGTGTCCCCTGCTTGGACACCCCGCCGTCCCGTAGACCGCGATTGGAGAGACTAACGCGGGGTACAGGGTCCATCAATTCAAGGGGCTCGATCAAGCTGTTTCTCAACCGTCCGTGTATTGTCGAGAGGCTGAAGTCCCGGCCCTAGTGCTCTTGGGTTTCCTCATCGCAACACCATCTAGCCTGTCCGGCTAACACTCTTTGGGCAGGGTTCGCTGCTACCGAAAGTCGTTCTCAGCAATGCAATGTTCTACGTGCGGCTTCCTCGTAGTCGAGTGGCCTCAGCGGCTGCTGCCCTAGACGCCAACGATGGCAGCAAGCCCTGCAGGCCCCGCTGTCCCGACCCGCTGGGCTCCGTGTGGTGTGCCGGCCTTTCGCGCGTAGGGAGACGTGTGCGGAAATTTGGGCCGTCCGTGCCCCAGTTGGCTTGAGCCTGGCTCCAATAACGAAGACCAAGTACGCTTCCAGTGACACGCAACACCGGGGAGTGCCAAACAACTCCTTTCATAACACTTCAGGCACACACTAGCAGCGTACAACCGTTACACGAAGAAACCAACGCCTCCGCTGCTGTGTCCAAGAGCACCCTCCTCGTGGTTGCTGCTGGCGACACCTCACTACCCCGGGCTCCCCGAAGGTGTGCGGGGTGTGACGATAGAGTTTGAAGTGTCTCCAAACAGAACTTTAGCATAGTCGACAACACCACAAATTGTAGCTGATGCAGCACCTGGAGGCAACACAAAATGGATGTGGTAAGAATGACTCCGCAGACTACGCATGTCTCCATACCAAGCGGAGAGTAAAGGGTCTGTGACCGTAGCTAGTATTGCTACACCATCCCTTTCGTTTGACGGAATGTACCCCGTTTTTCCTCCGCCCGCCTCGGCAGTGGTGCCCACGTGGGTTGCCCTGCGCGGTTCAGCCTACCGTCAGGGAATATCGGCCCGGCGACTCCCAATGGCCAACGACGGTTCACGTTTGCTGCCTAAACTATCTCGCACTTGCCGAACATACTGACAGGCACCGTAGCCTCGTTCTTCCCGCGTACGGCGCTGAAAGTACGAGCTGCTTGTCAGGCCGTCTGCCCGGTGTGTTGAGTCTGTGCCGGAAACGTTCACCGCCCCTGCCCCAGGAGTGAAACGCGAGAGGTGACGTGGACCGTCAGAAAGACAGTCGACGCTCGCATAGTATTCTGCTTCCCTGGTGTGGGGCACGGTAGCCTAAACGAGAGGCGGTACAGGAAAGGGATGATGCAGACAGGAGAGACAGTCGGCCCGCACAACTACATAATGTCGCTGCGGGAGTCACGGCCGCTCCTCGTCGGCGGGTGAGTCGGACACAGGAATATCATTTGCTGCGTAGCTGAGGTAGACTGGGGCACTGATGCTTGTGGGGCTTTTTGAATTCAGTAAGAGGAAGCGTGGGAATCTGATCACTGTCAACCAGACCGGCACGGGTTTTGACATGTAGTGTAATGGAAACTGCCACACGCTCCACACAAACAGCGTGTCTCCGGTGTCGCGCAGCCTTGTTGAAAAAGTAGAATAGGAAGCCTGCGAAATGGCGGGTGAAGTTCACAAGACCGCCTGGGATCCAGGTAAGTGGACGTCATGCCGGACCCTGCTGTTTAAGATCGAGTAGCAAGCTCGTTCCCACCGCATGTGAACGAACTCCGTCCTTGATAAACGTGTCAGTCGATAGTGTAACCTCTACAAACAAGCAATAAGAGCACACCTAGCGCAAATGCGCCCTCCCAGCAAGCTAGTTCTCTTGAAGAAGCGCCGCACTGTCGTCTCGGGAAGAGCGTAGGGTGCAACGAGGGCCAAGACCATAGAACCTTCGAGGTGATGCACAAGGATCCAGCGGACTAGACAAGAAAAATAAGGTGATCTTGACCTGGACACACAAGTGATACCCAGAAGACGGGACACATTTCTCCAGCGGAAAAAAAGAAAAACCACCTACTTCACCCAGCCGACCAAGGAGAACCGCGTTCTCCCATTCACATTCAGAAGATCCGGTTTCGCGACGACATTCGGAGTGAATGAATGGAAAAAAAGAGAAACGAG
>NW_027153086.1:0-58696 GCF_002600585.1 Cystoisospora suis
AGCAGCTCACCGGCTGACTATTCGCCGAGTGAGCACTGCAGGCTTTGGCGGGCATGTCATAGGGGTGCTGCAAAATCCGGGGAAGTTCATAACTGGCTCTCTTAGGGATTCACAACAGTACCACAGTTACTGACAAAGACGCATAGTGGCCGGCTCATCGGCAGTCGTTGTCGCCACGGCACTCGATATGCGGCACGGTACTCACTACACCGAGCGGCACACAGGGCGGCGGCACGGAGTCGCATCGCCGGCGGTACACTTACAGTGTAACCTTCTACTTGGGAGCGTACTACCAAGAAAAGCCGGATTTAGCCTGCGGAGAATGTCGGCGTCTCACTGTCAGTGTATCGACTACACGACAGACTCACAACTGACTGCCCCGTTGATTGAAAGGTCATATCCTGTTCGCGGTGCTTGCCGGTTTTTGCTGGCTGCCGGTGTATACTGTATCGACGACAGCACGTCGCATGCGGGGGGGCCGCGTTTTCCGGTGTGAGTGTGACCGGTGCCGGTGTTGACGGGCGAGATGCGTCGATCGAGATTGCTGTCGGCAACAGAGAGCAGACAAAACGTACCTTCGCTTTTGGCCTGCACGAACGCGGCACCGGACTCAGCGCGGTTTTTCCGAATCGCTTGTAGTCCACGTCGTAACTTGTTGCCTTACTGAACATCGCGTGATCCTGCTCGCCATCGGGACCGGCTAGTCAGTGGTTGAAGGTCCCTGCGGCGCCAGCCGTGACCGTGTGGTCAATTCCAGCTGGGGGCTCTAGGTTGCATGTTTCTCTCGTATGTTTTCTTTTTTTTTTGTGACCGCTGTAACCCGGTAGAATTCGGCGTTGTGAGAGCGCCGACGACTGGTCCGCCCGACTACTCTTCTTCTTTCGCTGTCACTCGGCGCCTTCTAGCGAAAACGTGGTGAGCGCTGGTTTTTAGAACGAATCTATTTGAGTGCTGCGGCGTTCGCTACCTTATAGATGTCAGGTTACGCAAACAAGCCAGCGCCGGGCCTCGGATTGGTGTGTATCTGAAGCGAGAGATCCGTGGTGAAACGCTGCGGTGTCTCTCTTTGTTGCGACAGAAGACACTAAGCAATCACGACAAGCAAACCTGGCCGCAGAATTGTCCGCGTCTTTGACTGCCTCGATCTAGTTTGGATACTCGAGTGGGCGTAGGTACCGAAGAGGCAGAACCGGTGCTTTGCGTATGCAGAGAGCAGGTGGATACTTCTGTTGCGGTAGACGAGAACGGCGTTGCTATGGCCTTCGCGAGGTTTCCTCATCCCTTCGAGATGGAGCCGTGCAGCGTCGTCACAGCTCATGCACGTGTGCACGACAGTTTCAAGTGCTCTCCTGGGTTAGAACATGCCACTAGAGCTGCCCAGTCGCCGTCTTCGGCAACCTATTGCCGCTCCAGCTCCTTTCGCAAGTGTCGTGTCTCGCACGTCCGGCTTGTGCGGCTTGTGCTTGGTCTTCCCACACTTCTCGCCGCGACGTGCACTTCGTCGGCTTCCGCAGCAATCACCTTGCCATCCCAGGCGGAGTGGGTCTGTCGCATCTCGGAGGCCGGCCAGCGCTGCGGTGACGTGTATGAGAATGCGGTCACACATCAGAAGGGAGGGATATGCAGAAAGGGTTACTGCTGCGCGAAGTTTGCTGTGGCTAATAACTTGTTCGGAGACATCTGCACCGACGACCAAACCGCGTGCAGGAGTAAAAACGAACCGTACAGCGACGGGAAGTGCAGCTTAGAAGAAAAGTGTAGTGCGTGTGCCCAAGCTGCGAAGTGCAAATACGACAACTCTTCAAATGGGGGAGTTTATTGCCACTGCGAGCCCCCGGGAGAGGGGACTGGAAAAACCTGCAAGGTCGACCCGTGCCGCGGGAGACCTTGCGTCAACGGAACGTGCAAGCCCCGGCAGGATGACCCCTCAGATTTCAAATGCTCCTGTTTGCCGGGATACGTTGCAGTGAAGGACGCCAGCGGGTACGCGAAATCCTGTGTGGACGTCTGCAGCACAGGTGTCTGCGGCGACGGCGCTCTGGCCTGCTACAACGGGGAGACTACTTACACATGCGCGTGCAAGCCCGGGTATGTCAATTTGTCAATAAACGGGAACGATTCTTGCGTGAGGCCGAACTTTTGTGACGTCCAACCATGTGGCGATTCGGAGGCTGTCAAATCGTGTAAGATGATCAGTAACACCGAGTACGAGTGCGAATGCCAGGCAGAGTTCGCCCTGACAACCGTCCTGGGGCGCAAGACTTGTACGCGAAAGCTGTCGAACTGAGGGCGGCGCGAGGGCACCTTTACTACACATATGGCTTGTCCATTACGTGAGAAATCCGGCAGTGGCGGTTGCCTGAGGAGACAGCAGGGTGACGGTCAGGCTCCAGTAGCGTTGGGGAACTCGCCAAACTGACTAAGCAGCGGATCACTCCTGGCTGTCGTTCCAGCTTGAAAGGCTCCCGTTGCCAGAGCCCACGCGTGGAGGCATGCTCTCAGCGGATCATGGGTAGGCAAGCCAGCAGTCGTGGTGTCGTGCTGAGGGAGTCTTTGCAAGGCGCGGGTGCGACAGCAGACTGTTAATGGACATCTCGGGCCAGGACAACCAATGAGAAGGTGCTCTCGTGCTCGTGATGACCCCAGCAGATCACCCCGTCTACTGAGAGCTTCGGGCTGAGCAAGGTGAAGCAGATGGCCCCGGCCAGGTGGGGCCAGGGCCTTGGCTTCGGGCCCGCGGGCGCAGAGCTCTGTTCGTTTCGGCCCTCACGCCGGTGTCTACACGATGCTTTGAGTCACGGAGGAGATGGCCAGAGAAACGAAAGTCCCCGACTTTCAGCAGCCTGTCGTGCGGGGCATCATATATGTGCGTTGCGCTTCGTCTTGCGATTTTGTGACGGGGTACAACGTGCGGAGATCCACGCGACTCGGAGCTTGAGCCCATCAGGAGTCTCGCGGACGGTGATCAGCGATCCGGCGAGCCAGACAAGTCCTATTCCGCTATACCACGCATCAAGGGACGGGTTTTGACGTTCTCCGTGCGGTGTGCATGTATATCAGTAAAACAAGAGGGTTTGATTGCACCGGCTGTTGAAGGCGGTAACGCATGGATCCGTAAACACAGTCAGCGCTCCTCCCCTCCCCTCCCCCGCCTTCGGTGTCTGCACGTCGCCACGGGAACATACATTCCACTACACTGTTTGGGCGTGTGTGACTGTTGGCCTCTCTCTGGCCCAGTGCTCTCGGGCTGACAGCAACCAGAGCAAGGACAGGGGACCGCCATTTTCGGACTCTCTCACATGTTATGACCGGGACCAAGGCTTCTCAATCCATGAGCCCATGTTCGTGTTGTCGACGCGCTATTTCTAGTGGCCGGGGGTACGCTCACACAGTTGAGGTATAGCGAGAAACGAAACGAGTTTTATTTTTGTCAAACGGAACTACAGTGCACGCACGTCTGTCTGACGGCCATGCAGTATCTCCGGCGATACCAGGCGGCCGTCGGTGCGAGCGTGCGAGCCACGCAGTCCGCGAAAGCCAACCTTCGCCGTGCAGGGTGCAAAGATACCTTCGACAGATCGGCAAACCAGCTCTCTTGCAGGGGTCTTCGTGGCGCTCTCCCACTCGCAGTGTCTGCTGGTTTTGAGAAGCTGTAGCGTTCACCCAAAAACGCCGCGGTTGGGCGCTAGCGGCTCATCGCGTGTGACGTCGATCACAGAGATTACAGCGATTTTGAGGTGGGTGCCCGGAAAGGTACCATAAATATTGGTGCAGATTACGTGCACCAATATTTATCGTAATCTGCACCAATATTGCTTGGGGAGTAACGTGTACAGAAACTCAGTCTGGTTCGAAGTCTTCACGATGGAAAGACAAAATCTATTGTTAGATCAATATTCACTGTGCGGTGTCGGACCACGTATCCCTGCAAGAGCGCACCGATCAAAACCTCCGGTGTTCTCTATGAATGCCGTGCTAAGCCCTCGATCACGCTGTAACGAACCCTAGCTGATTTTAAGGAGGCGATGCGTCCGGATAGGAGAGCCGGACACACACGCGTGTGCAGTCGAAGCGATTTTAGACTCACGGCTGAGCCAGGTGCGCAGCCTGGACGAAGAGGGGGAATCTCTAGTGAAACGGGGTAAGTCAGCCAGACAGGGGAGAAGGGTAGCTTGCGAACTGATGTGCGGACACCTGAGTATTTTTGACTCCTAAAGGAAGCGAACACTGGGAAGGACGCAGCGCTTGGGAGAGGGGTATAGTGTGAAGTCCGGGACGTGACTACGAGTGACAGCGCGCATACGCTCTGGTTAGCGCCGTGCTTTGTTGATTTGGCAACGTGCGCACCTTGCCGGGCGTCGTTCTCCGGAGTGCCCGCCATGCTGGGTCACTTGCACGCCGCACGCGGTCGCAGCGGTGGCCAAACAGTTCCACAACCCACAATGTACCTTATCTACTGCCCTGTCACTGTCAACGGCTGAATGAGGTCCGCTGGTCCGGCAAGGTTTTTTGCTCTGGCTGCTGCAGCGGCACCGCGCGCAGCTATGGGCGAGATCGATGCTCTTCCCCGTGGACAGAGTGCGCCCGTGCGACCCCCCGAAAGGAGTCTGCTCTTTACAGGAATGTCCGACGTGCGTGCTTGCCAAAGCTCCGGATGCCATCCGCGCGCAATAGTAGCTTTTTGGAGGCGTATTAGTTGCTTTCGCGGTTGTTCGGCGGCTCAGCTACTTCGCGGCTGGACATTATGCAAATCCACAGTGATAAAAGAAGAAAGTCGCAAGTGGAAGGAATGTCCGAACGGATGCTATGGAGTGCCACTGTCGCCGCCAAAACTTCCGAAGTAAATATGTGGTTCTTACACGCACAACACGTAATGCAGTTACAGCAGCGCAATGTAGCGGGCTCGTCGGCTACTTGCCGACGAGCCCGCGTACACTCGCTACTCAGCGGGGCACACACTACGACGGTGCGGCTTCGCACCGCAGCATCACACAGGCCGGCCACCGGAAAGCAACAGCTTCTTACGCTTTTCAACCGCATTGGAGACACAGCGTCTCCGTTGGTCTTGCCTGCTGGCTCGCATGTGCTCGTATAAACTGAAATTGTTGCCCCTTAATCAGCCGGACACAGCTGATCTTCACTGTAGGTGAGAGTACGTTTGACTTTTTTGTTGTAGCTTCCTCTGGAGTTGCCAAAAGCTGACTTTTTGAGGTGACTGTGCGCTGAACCGAGCTAGCGCCTGGTGCATGGGATGCAGCCCGCCTGTTAGCATCAGGATTACCTCTTCCTTCTCTTTTCTTTCTCTCTCCACAAACACGACCCGGAAAAGGATGAGCTCCGTCCGGCCCGACTGATACGGAGACCACAGCTGTAGCAGCACTTCTGATGCGCTACTCCTCTTGTTTTTTTCTCCCGTGGACTCGCGTGTGCTGCCTCTGGTCTGCGTCACAGGCCGCGTGTCTTGTGTGCCCAGGTTTCGCTCGCAGCAAACTATCCGCGCCGGCTTCGTCTTGTACAGCGCGGCGGGTCCCCGGAGGGGTTTCTGGAGGCAGGGCGCAGGTGACGTTCCGCGTCCCTACACCGTGGCTGCTTGTAAACCGGCCCCGTCCCCAGAGACGGCCCTTGACACTCTCGAGGTAATCCGTGGCGACTTGCAATGCACTGATGAGTCGGGCAACACTGGGACAGAAACTACGTAATGTCGGGCTCGGCGTGGCTCTCCGGACACGACTTACAGGACACAGTACGAGAAAATGATACTCGAAGACGTCACGTGTGTCCTCAGAAACATACGGCTAACAGCTCCCTTGTGGTTGACCGGAAGCCGTCCGGTGGGTGACATGCCGAACAGAAGTTTACTTAGGCAAAGCCCCCTGCAGGGCGTATCTTGTCTTTCCAAGGACGACGAAGGTGGTAGGAGATTCCAGGCTACTCGCAGGAGACAAGCAGAGCGTCACCTGTGTAGCCCAGTGGGCAGGCTCTCTTGGTGGATGAAGGCACCAAGCGGTCAGGGCTAAGGTCACCTTGTTGTTTCGGGTTGTGAAAGATGGCGAAGACAACCAAGAACCAGGCGACCATGGGGAGAGAGGAAAAGATGAGCAAGGAACAGGGACGCGCGAACAAGCGCAAGACGATGGGGGAGAGTACACCATGTCGGTGGCCGGTGAACAGGGACGTGGCTCTCACTGGGGCACGACAGACAAAGAAGATGAAAATCTCGGGTCAGGGGGACTCAAGAACTAGGGACCGAGAGTGTGGGAAGGATACTGCTTGGAAGAAGAGGTATCTGCGGCAGACTAAAGGACTGACAAAAGGCTGGCGCCCTCGGGCTTTGCAGAGCTGGAGAGAACACCTTCTGATATCTCAACAGGTAGATGTACAAAGGAAAGAGACAGGCGACGGACGGACAAAGGAAACAGAAGCGGAAATATCCTCAGAGCATCTAGTACGAGAGCAACCTCGGCAGGATTCCCGCTCGTTTCCTTTGTCCTGTCCAGCTCCAGCTTTTTCGTCGGATTCACCTTCTTTCTCTGCCACTCCTGGCTTCTCAAGTCCTCAGTCTCCGTTTGCCGCTTTCACATACTCAGGGGCCAGTTTTTCACCAAGCCGTACGCGTACTCCCGTAAAGGCCTCTCAGCAGCGGTCCGCTCTCGACGTCAGGGTGCATTATGCTCGTGACCAGCAGCCTGCGGGGTATTGTCCGCAAAGAAACTGGCAGGAATCCTCCTTAGTCTGCCACTCTCCAGGGCTCTCTGCCACAGCTGTAGCTACGATCCGGGCTGCGGCTGCCATCTCAGATCTCCTGAGCCAAGAAAGACTTTCTGGCAGCACAGGTCCGTTTCCGAGTACTCCTCCGGCACCGAAATGTTGGGGACTCCAAGGAGTCAGGACCTCGCGGAATGAGTGCGGATCAGAGGAAGGCAAAGAAGAGGAGAACGGCGGCGGGGACACAAGGGTTGAAAGCGAAGGCGCCCCTGGTGTGCTTGGGGCGGATACCGCATGTCCAGGCACTCCGCGCTCAGTTAGTGAAACAAACTCTCGCATGTCACGTCCAGGAAACTGGACACTGTATACTCATGGAGAAGGCTTTTCATCCGGGGACACGTGCAGGGTGGCGGACGAAGCAGGACAGAGGAGGTTCGGGGGCGAGCACGCCATTCTGGCGGAACGGAAAGACAATCACTCAGTTCTTGCCCTCTGGGAGGAGATTGAGCGACGCAGAGGCCTTCACCCCGACGAGGTGGCCGCTGCCTTCAATTGTCCATGTTGTGGCTCAGTAGGCATGCGGTTCGTCAATGCTCGATACGGTACAGATACAAGAAGTCTCACCTGTCCATCTTTATATAGGCGCTTAACTGTGCAGATATCATGCGTCGCCCCCCACCTTGTCAAGCCCCTTGTGAAGCTGCGTGGATGCGTGTTGTGAAGAAGTTTTGGCAGGCGTCAGTAGATCAGAATTTCACAGAGGACAGGAGAAGGAAGTTGGTCACAGGGGACGAGACACGATGCGGCGAACGCGCTTGATCGGGAGCACGTCATCAGGGTACACGTGGTTGGCCTGCAATGCTGCTCCCCCGCTTGCGCTCCCAGCCTGCGTATGATTGCTTAACCGTCTCTTTGTGTACCTCGCTCAAGCGTCGGAATCCAGCCCAGGCCAGTCACACCGCTAAACCCGTTTGTCACTTTCTTGGCGCGGCCTCCGGCAGGCTTCGCCGCCCGTAGTGTCAGGCCCGTGCTTTTCGAGTTGCGTGTCCCTGTGACTTCCGCAGACCCTCTAGCTACAGGGGCGGCACGCCGGTTCCTCGCTTGTAGCTCGGGTCCACTCGAGAAAGCATCAGGGGGCCGCATGTTCTGGTGTCCCTCGAGCTGTTGCATTGCTCCTGTCTCAGAACATTACTGGGGCGCACGGCCTAGTGCCTTCCCCTGGCGTTTCTGCTATCTATCGCGGTGCGCCGAGGCCAGCTCTCCGTACCCGTAGCTCGGATCACTTCTGTAGATCTGTTCCTCCTCTCACATCGTCTTCGACTTGTTCCGGCGTCAATTCGCGTTTTGGACAGTATCTGTGTTGTGCCCCGGAGTCACTCTCATATGGCTCTAGCCGGAAACAGGCTTGCCTTTCTGTCATGCTTGAGACGTCCGTTTTGTCTTTTCCATGAGATGACGCGGAATTTTTTGGCCGCGGAAGTTTAGCAACGTACATGTGTATATTTCGAGGTCCGAGCAAGTATATCGGTCAAGGCTTGTAAAGCATACACTCTCTACGTTTCTGTCGCCGCAGTAGGTGTCGGGCGTCTTACCCCGGTTCTTTTGCAAGTTTCGTGCTGCCACGGCATGGGGATTTGTGTGGAGAGACGAGCTTTGGCCTTTCGTATATCTGTGCCTCAGGTGCTTTTCTTGGCTGTCGGCTCTTCCCATCTTGTCGGGGCAAACGGTCTGGCCGTGAAGTGGAGCTCTGGCGGGCAGGCGTCGTTCAGACAGGCAAGTCGGGTAGGAGGGGCGAAGCTCGGAAGCTAACACTGATGTGTGAAGTAGAGACACCCAAGTCGTTCCGGGTGCATGCACAGGGCGACCCAGAGGTGGGGGAACTTCTCCGATTGGCACTTCCGAGAGTGATCTTGCGGGCTGCCCGCGCGTGGCGTTACAAGCGACGAGTGATGTCGTCGCGGTCTGATGCCTCTTTTCGCGGTTCGTTCTCGTCTGCTTCGGCTCTTGTAGCGGACATATCTCCCGCGTCGGCGGGACAGAACTCCGTGTCACCGGTGGGCGAGACTACTGCGGCCCCTTTTTCGTCGTCGTCAGATTCGACACCAAGTAGTTCTCGGGAAGGACAGGAAGAAAGTGACACGGAGCCAGTGGGTTTCGCAAGCGCATCTTTCCCGGATGGTGTTTCTTCGTCGCCCACTCTCCACACGGCGAGGGAGATGCTCGGCGGCAAGCCTGATAATGTCACACCAGTCGAGACTGAAGATCAGGAACAGGTTCCAATTATGCTTCGTCCCCTCTCGTGGCTGCCGCGGTTGGATCGACTGAAAACTGGTCGAGATCCGTGGAGGCATTTCATCCCTCATATTGCTTCTTCCTTCGGGGCATGGCACGCCGAGACGAAATTCACTAAGGGGTCTTCCTTCTGCACCCGCTCGCCGGAGGCGTACACCCAAAGTAAATCACCGTCGTCTAGGAAAGACGGAAAAATCGATCCGAGGGAGCTCGGAAACGTCGAATCACTACTGTGCAGCTCTGGTGACGACACCCGGCACGGGGGAGTTCCGGACCCCCATGGTCTCTTGTCCCGTCTCGCAGATCAGGGACCTCCCATCCCGTGGGACTGGACAAGTGGCTGGGTAGAGGCGCCACGCACAGTGGGCAAGCCCGCTTGTAGTGTAGAGGAACCTTCACGTCATCGTGTCGGAGGAAAGGGGTCGTTGCCCGCGCCATTTAGTTTCCTTGGTAGAGGATTTTCCGACCCGGCGCTCTCCGGAGAAGACACACCAGATTCACTGCGTTACGTTGATGGTTGCGTGTTCCGTCTGGAGGTGTATGAACTGGTCATTGAAAGTCTGGTCGAGCAGACGAAAGAGTGGTGCTCTGTCGCGCCTATCCCAGGGCTGACCCTACGGTTTTTTCGCCAGTACTGCAGCGAAGACAAGAATCGTCATGATTCTTTTTTCATAAGCGACCGTCAGGTGGGTGTTGTTGCAGCTAGGTACGCACATGCGTTCGGTCGAGGCCGCCAGTCATCTGCACAGTACTGTCCTCACTTGTGGACTCCCCGTATATGTAGAGGTGTATGTATGTCTATTTTTCGAGGAGGCGACTAGTCGAGGTCGCGTTCTCATCGCCTGTCCGAAGTGGCTCCACCGAGCTGCCACCTCGTAGGCACTCGTTCCCGGTCGCTGGTGGACTTTTGCCTGGGACCCTGCTACCGTATTGTTTCCGTGCCTTCTCGTGTTTTCTTTGTATGCGGCTTGGGTGGTTTTGTCCGTGTCCAGACAGGGTTAGAGGCTGCCAGGCCAGTTCATTCCAAGTTGACTCCTCACGACTAAGAGATCAGTCACCTGACTGCCTCCAGGAGCATTCCGCGGCGTGCGTATGGAATGGTTACAACTCGCAGAGCCCCGTGGACTTCGCCTTGTCTCCTCTGCTGTGTGCACACTCTGCGGTCTTCTCGTGTAGAAACACGACCTGGTGCGCTCCTGTTGCGGTCTTTGCGGGAGTCGCTCCCTCCCTGGGTGGCGTCTCTTCAGGGGCAACCGTTCGTTCGGCTTTCGGTCTCGTTTATTGCTTGGGTCAGCGTCATCCTTTTTTCCGTGTGCAGACTGACACGGCACCGCGTTTGTGTGGTTCGGTGAGCAGATCACTTTTTCTGAGCGTGCCTGTTCCGCTGTCGTGGCTTGGTATTCAGACAGCTCTGGCCGTTGCGAATCACCGGCTGCCGCCACTTCTTCGTCAGTCGCTCTTCCCCTTTCAACTGGAAGGAGTTTTGTACACGTTGCAGCGGGGCGGGCGCGCGCTGATAGGAGACGAGATGGGCTTGGGCAAAACCCTCCAAGCACTTGCCTTGCTGAGCATCTACAGGGCGTTCCCCGTCCTCATTGTCGTAAGGTCACAGAGGACACCTGAAAAGTAGTCGCAGGCCAACTAGTGATGAGAGCGAAGTCCTGTCACCGCTAACCGTCTTTGGGCCGTCATTCGATGTCATCACGCAGAATACATAACGCATTTCTTTTCGATCTTCTTGTCAGCCTTCTGTCAGGCACAGCTGGCTACAGTTAGCTTCGCTGCGAAGGTGGTGCCACTAGGCACCACGCCCGCAGTGGCACCGTTAGGCCAGCTTTCGTGTAGTGCGTACGTACAAGGTGCAGAAGGAGTGAGTGTATGCAGTCTGACAATTCTGGGGTACGGCCTAGAGGCGGAACTGGCTGCGCTGGCTGCAGGTTTGCACGTACGTGCGCATAGGCTGGCAGACTCTATAAACTGCGTTTTGTGTCTAACATATCTGCAGTCGCTTTCCTTGTTTTTCTCTCGAATTTGTTGCGTACGTGTCTAACTGCACTGGCACGCATTTCTTCAGGTTCCGGCGTCGTTGCGTCTTGTATGGGCGGAGGCAATAGAGAGGTGGCTTCCAGAACTAAGCTGCCCTCCTTCGTCTTTGCTTGTCATCTTCGGGAGCGATGATAGACCTGCGTTACCTCTTACAACAGCCTCTGGTGTAGGCGATCTCCGCTCCAACCCTGACCGAGAGCGGTGTAAGGACAGTTCTGTCAACTTACCCGGAGACGAAGGCGCGCATGACGATAGCAGTAAAACCCCGTCGCAAGCTCGAGGAGGTCCGACTTTCGTCCCCTGGCCCACAAAATCCAGCGGTTGCCCCGCATCCCGTCTCCGGAGCTGCCCCAGCGGGACAGGGACTCAAGTGATCGCCTCCGATGCTTTTCAATGCCGCACGGGGAGTGGTTCAAATAGTGGCGTCCAGGTGTTCCCCGGGGATGACTCCTGCCATACATACCGAGGAAGCACTACGGAAGAGCCATCTCTTCTCAGAGCGACCGCCACGACCTTTAGTAATGAGGAACATCGAAAGACTGGCAGCAGGCAGGAAAACCAAAGTGCAACTAGCAGGTGCGAGATTAAGGTGGCTCGTGTCTCCACGGTTGGCGCTCGGGTGGGGGGCCCTGTACATACTGCTGCTGCCACACAACCATCTGCGTCATCGCACTGTTCCTCTCTGTCCTCTGCTGTCACGCCGTCGCCCTCGTGTTCAGCTCCTGCTTGGGCAGCCCCAAAGATTGTCTTGATTTCGTACGAGATGTGTCGGAGACTTCCGGACTTTCTCGCTCAAATGAATTTCCGAATGGTGATTGTAGATGAGAGTCACAAGTTGCGCACTCCCGCTAGTGCGGGCGTCGTATCTGAACTAGAAGCAGACACAACACGAAGAGTGCTTCAGCTGATCAAAGCAGCGACCTACGCAGTCTTACTTTCTGGCACTCCGAGTGTCAAGCACCCGTTTGACTTGTTCAGTCAGATTGATGCGTTGAGACCCCCTATGGAGCCGCACTCTTGGCGGGCGAGACAACAGAGGGTTCGGCAGGAGTGGAGTGCGTTGGTGGGGGCGACGAGGAAACACCACTTTGAAGGCGAGGAACGAACTGAAGGAGAAGAATGCCATGTCGAAGAGAAGGGGGCCGCGAACAGAACGGACACTTGGAGGTCTGTGAAGGCTGAGGAGGGAGAACTCGTGGACGATGCAGTTAGAGTTGCAGAAACCGCTGAAGTGCGGACGGGAGAGCTGCCGGACCTCCCAGATGCAAAATCACGGCTCTACGGACAGGAGGGGAACATTCTCCGTGCTGATAGGATTCAGTTTGGAGGTGAGTGCAGTTAGGCGCCTCCGCATCCGTACGTATGGCAACCGACAAATGCGCGACGGGGGGGAAGAGAATACAAGGAGGGAGAGTGTTCGTCTTTCATTGCCGTCTATGGAGAATCGCGTCTTCCGCGCAATTTTCTCTTTTCTGAAATTCGCGCCAGCAAAGCCGGATCGGCGACCCGCGGGGAACGAAAGGAGCCGGTGCTTCGAGCACGTGTTTCTCTTGTTTCCGAGCAGTTGCCGGGAGCGTTTTCCTCACTAGAGCGATTCTGCCAGTGCAGTTGCTGTAGCGCGCGAAAGAGCGGGGCCAGTTAGATGTCTCCATGTCTGGTCTCGGGCAGGCTTGGAAGCTCTAGGGTTCGGAGAGAACTCGTGACTGAGCGTCATTTTCTTCACTGACGGCCGGGGGAAAAGCGTCATATTATTCTGCGTCTCCAATTGAGCTCGGGCGCGTTTGTTCAGTTGCGGAGTATGAGCTTTGAACGTGACTCTTTCCCTTCTTTTCATGTTCTCGTGTATGCAGAAGAATACTGCACTTGTGTAACTACGTTCGGGAGTCGAAAGCGTTACGGGATTTCGCCGCGCAGCTGGGAACTGCATCTTCTGCTCAAAACTGCTGTTCTTATCCGGCGAACAAAACTGGCTCCGAGGCCATCAGGTAGCCCAAATAGTAAGGAGTGCAGCTCTACTGAAGGGGAGAGCGCTGCAGGAGCTACATCGCAGTTGGCGCCGGTAACCGGTGACGCTGTGAAGCCGCAGAACGCAGTTACACAACAGGTGCCGCGAGAAAGGATCGCCACATTGGCGGTGAAGCCACTGGAGAGGAGGGTAGCTAGCCCTGAGTGCCATGGAGGGACACAAGTGGACGTCAATAGCCAGCGCAAGTCGAGAGTTGGAGACGCCCGATACGGCGCTGAGGGCGGTGACCATGCGAAAGGCGAGCTAGCCGTTGAGCGCGCAGCCGCGCACTTCGACGGGAGGCCGAAAAGGGAAGGGGCTGGCGAGGACGAGCCCTTAGCTGAGAGGGGAGGGGGAGATGGTGCGGAAAAAGAAGGAGCATTTCTTGGGGCAGCAGGTGAGGTCGAGAGTGTAGCTGATTGCCAGGCAGTAGCTCCGCCCTGCGTCCGCATTCTACAGGGGTTGCATCTCTGTCGTGAAAACCGTGCGGTGCGTGCAATCGCTGCCGCAGCTGTACTAATGCGACCTGGTTTCGAGATGCTTCTGGACTTCGTGAAAGAAGAACACGAAAAACAGAAGGAAGAGGAAAAGGTGAGCATGCTGGAGCAGACGCGGCGAGAGCTCAAGATTCCCCTCAGGAAAGGGACCAGAGCGCGCGGAGTGAATGCACCCGGAAAGAAGAGAAAGCTACGAGAAGAAGAGAAGAGAGAAACCGGCAAAAATTCAGCACAGCATGAAAACGGGGAGACTAACGGAAGGGAGCATGAGCCGAAAGTGGAAATCAGTGAAAAGGACAATGTAGAAAATTGCATAGAGGGCCAACCCAACGCAATAGAGGGAAGACGACTCGTTGTCAACGTAGAAGAAGCTGCAGGGGGCACGACAAAAGGATGTGACGGGTCTCCGGAGGGCAAGGGTGGCGCGCCGTCGCGGAGTCGGAGGCGGCAGCGTGACTCGGATCCTGCTGGTAAGCCCTCAGCACAGGATGAAGATTTGAGAAGTTCATCTACCGTCCGGGCGACAGGGAGCGCGAGGAAGGAGACTGAGGGAGAGACACCTGGCACACCTATGTGTGCACAGGGAGAAGGCGGTAGCTGTGACATGCTGGTAGCAGATGACCGGAGTAAAGAAGAACAGGAGGGCACCTGCGGTCGGTCACAAGAGCAGCAAGAGAGATTCTCAAATGCTGTCGCCAGGCTAAGTCAAGAACTTGTTGGAGGTGTCGACCGATGGTTTGTAAAAACTGAAGCAGAGCGAGTTGGCTTATCGAAGGTACAGAGCGCCATGCAGTGGCTGGAAGAGAAATTTCTTAGAGACAGCGTGTTTGAGGGCGACGGAGAAAAAGGTACGGTCTGGCACATCGGCTGCAGATGCATCGTGCAGAGTTGTGCAATCATTTTTCGCACTTCTACTTGGTTCTGTAACCGTCGCTCCGCACCCTTGTCCCGCACCGTATGGATGCTGTCCTTTTCTGTCGGTTCGTTCTTAGTTGTACTGCTACTGAGAAAGGAATTGTTGGCGCCTTCTCCATCACAGAGTGGCTGATGAGTTTCTTCCTTGCGTACGTTATCAGTCGTACACCGAAGACGTAGATGGACTCGTCTTACCTGTCACAGTCAGACACTTATGAAGGGTGCGCGGAGGTTCTCTTGGTGTCGTTATTTCTGTCTCAGAATCTTCCTACACCAAGATTGTCGTTTTTGCTCATCACCGGCGTGTTCTTGATAGCGCGGAAGTGGAGCTTCGTCGAATTCAAAGGAAAATGTCAAGACTCCGCATACACTTTCCGGCAGGACACAGTACGAAAACCCGGTCTGCCAAGGGAGGTAGAAACGAAGAAGCCGACCGTTCTTCAGAAGCTAGACAGGGAGACCAAGGAGATTTAAGTACTCAGCAGGGCGCTCGATTTGCTTTCGAGTTCGTCCGCATTGACGGGAGCTCAGCCGAGGACGAGAAACTACGGCGTCGGGAACGTTTTGCCAGAAACCCGAGCTGCAAAGTCGCTCTTCTCTCTGTTACTGCCTCAAGCCACGGCGTAAGTATTCTTGCACTGTGCGCCGTGTGCTACAGAGTCCGCTTCTAGCAGTCACTCTGCACCCGATGGTGTGTTGTAGGCATGTCTGCGGAGTGCGGTGCACCACCCTCCCTCTTTGTAAGCGGTTGCCGGGGCATTTCACTTTCTTCCCATAGAGGCAAAAGCTGAGGAGGCGCAGCAGTTGCTTGTGAATTTCTTTCTTTACCAGGTCGATTTGTCGAACGCGAATGTGTGCGTCTTCCTCGAACTTCTTCCCGATCAACACGAGCTGCTGCAGGCAGAGGGCCGTCTTCACCGTCGAGGGCAGTGTCGTCAGGTGGTCACGTTCTTTCTTATCAACAAGCTAATCGGACCTCTCGGGGGCCCCCTTGAAGCCCGGTGCGACCCAGCAAGAGGGGAGGACGAGGAAGAACGACAGACCGAAGGACAACAGTGTAAAGAGCGTGACCAAGGAGGGGACGAAGGAAGTCGGGGAGCAAAAGGAAAGGGGAGACAGAACCGGCGGTGCGCAGGTAATCCGGTAGCCTCCCGCGGAGCAAACGGGAAGGCGGATGCGATGAACAAGGTGTGTGATGGGGACGAATGGGTGTCACAGTGTTCTGATAGTTCCGAAGATATTCCGTCTCCTCCCCTTTTGTGTGAGTCCGGCACTCTCCTCCCGGGGACGGGGAAGTCTGGTTCCTCTTCTTCGTGTTGTCCTCTCTCTGTTCTCCGGCGATTTCGCAAAGCAGTACGGCGAGAGACAGCTCGCTTGTTCGCCGAATGTGAGCGTGCAGATCTTTGTGCGTGGCAGCGGTATTCCACTTGTGCTGCCGCCGTTCACCACGTCGTTGACGGGCCGGTGCGGGCCGCCGAAGGAGATGCATTTCCTCTTCGGATTGACTCGCAGGCCGAGTGGACAGGGAAGCCGGGGGACAGGGAACAAGGTAACCAGGGAGACGTATCAACAAGAAGCGGTGCGGTCGCGAGAGAGATGGTGTCAAGTTCAGGAGACGGCGAGCATTCACGAGAAACGGAGAACTTATGTGTGAGTCCGACAGATTTTGGGGAAGAAGCGGCTGCCGCGCTTGCTTCGAGGACAGCAGAAAGTGGTGGTCTGAGAAATGGCGAAGACAGGCCTTTTATGCAGGCGCACGAGTCTCCGGGTGCAACCAGCATGGAGCTCAATGAAAATTCAAGAGTTTCTTCAGGGACCATTGAAGAGGTGCTCGCGATGGAGGACAAGCAAGCAGAAAATCGCCAGGATTTGAGGGGGATTTCGTTTACAGCGGGACACCGGGAGTCGGGAAAGTTCACACCAGAGACACCTTCGGCGGAAACAGGAGTGGTTCCAGGCGACCGCAAGCACGTTGCTAGTGCACGTGTGTGTACAGTGGTCAACGTTAAGTCGTCACGTTGTGGGAGCCCCACAGGTCTCTTCCATCCGGAGGACCTCCGTTTCATTGTCTCTTCTTACACAAAGCGCCTTCACCTGCTGCGAGTAATTAGGTGCCGAAGGGAGTTTCATACAGGTGCTGCTGCTTCCGAGGTTTTCCAGGGAGCTACCGCTTCTAGTTTTCATCCGACTGCTAAACCATTCTGCCCTATGTTTACTTCCGACGGTACACACTTCCTTGGCGACAGCAAGCCACATCTGTCTGATGTTAGGGCAGAAGACAGTAGCACCCCGCTTTCAGCAGAGTCCCTAACCGTGAAGCCCATTGGTGTGTCCTTCCCCGCGGAGGAGCTCATTTCTTTTGCCGCGGAGTCCAGCCTGTTCGATAGCGGGGCAGACCCGTTGTCACCAGGCATCTTTGGCTCGTACGCTTGCCTGGAGCATCAGGAGCAGAACAGTGAGAAGATTCCAAGTATGAATTGTTTAGGCCAAGGGGCGAGAGGTATTCCGACCACGCCAGCAGACGAAGGGGAGGACGGGGAAGCGGTGAGCGTTCCTCAGTGCAGTAGAACCAAGGATTTCATGTTCTCTGTTGAGAGAGCAAACAAAAGCAATAGAAGTGAGGAAACTGCTAGCGAGACGCAGAAGTCAGGAGACAGCCACCATCTGTATTGTGGGTGGGACTTGCAGTCCGTTGCACAACAGAGGACAGCTAAGGAGAACCAAGGCTGCACTCCGTCACTGCGTCAATGGGCAGCCGTGTTCTACCGTGAGTATCTTTCTTTGACGTCTTATCAGCGTCGACGAATCAGGCGGAGTTATGCTCCTCTCGGCCTACGTGCGTGGCTAGCCACTGCTCCGGAGTTTTGCTCTCCACCTGGCCGAGGAAGTGCGCAGACTCTTTCTTCGTCGATCCTGTTATCTTCACCGTCGTTTCTCGAGTGTGGAAGACCAGCCTGCCCTTCCCTCCAATTTTCCCCTTCACCAGCGTTTTGTTCTTTTGGATCTAGCGAGCAGAGAGGTAACAATGACGACGAAGACACTCGGGGACAGGCGTGCGGTGGAAACATAGCGCCTCGCGATCGTATCCAGTGGCCTCGGACAGATTCAGCGCAAGTGCCGTTGAGCGAGCCTCCCAGTTCAGCACCATCGCTGCCTAGTACAACTTTGAAAGCACCTCGATTTCTTCGTGATTTACCGGAAAAAGCTTTAGCGGGGGGCTGGGGAGGCGTCGCGGACTTTCTTTGTGTCGGAGCATCTCAATCCTCCAGACAGGAGACGTCTCCGGAGAGAAAGCCAGTTGTCTCGAAGTACTATGCAGCTAATCTACCAAAACCACCTGGCCGGGGGGGTCGAAAAAGACACGCATCCGAGATTGCAGCTTCGCGGAAGACGGAAGACGAAGGGAAGCCAAGTGAATCTCTCGTGGGAGGGACGAATTTTGCGGCCTGTGTTGGTGGCCGTACAAGTTTCCGTGCCACTCCCGATACTGGTGAAAGGGGCCAGGCGCAGGAGACACAGAAGCAGAACGTTTCTCGGGCGGCTCTCTTGTCAGTTGATGAGCCTGTCGCTGTGGTCCGTGGGGTTGCAGGAGCGAAGAAACGAAGGACACAGCGTGCTACCAGGACTTGCAGCAGAAAGCAGGGCAAGAAAAGAGACGAAGCTCCGGCGGCTGCAGTGACGAGCGGGGAACTTCCGGCACCTCCGCGTCAGCAACCGAAAAAACCGAAGAAACCATACGCGAGAACGCGAAGAGAAGCCTCAGAGGTCACTCTGTGCCTCAGGTGGGATGAAGACGAAGAAGAGCCACACGAACTTGCCGATTTTTGCCGATGCTTGTTGAAGGAAGCTCATTCAGGAGGTTTTCATTCGGGGGAAGTGGTTTGCGCGACTAGTGATCTGCCTTTGGTGGATGCTGGTCCCGACTGTGGTGCATCTCGCAAGGAGTGTCTGCTACAAAAGCGGAATTACAGATGGAGTTCAAACTTCGGAATGGTCGCCTCCCGGTGGTGGAGTAAAATCACTACGGAACAGGAGAGGAGCACGTATTTGTCGGCCGAACAAGTCGGGGCGGTTCAGCACGGTGACCGAAATCTAAGAGAACACAGCCCACGGAGTCGTGCTTCCCCGTTCACTGCTAGCACTGATAAGATGCAAGAGAAGAAACGAACTGGTTGCTTATCCTTTTTTCCAGATAGAGATGAAGTACGACATGTGGAAAGTCGGAATGGTCCCGTTGTGGGGACTGGGTGTCGTGTGAATACGCATGGTTCGGAGACAGGACACAACACCGCCAGTGTGTCGCTCTCTGGATACCACTCGACTGACTTCCACAGCCCCAGCTCTCTGAGTATGTCCGGCGATTCGTTAACACATTCCTTGACGCTTTCCGGAGACGCACAGGGCGTGCGTGTATTATCTCAGTCAACAGCTCCCACATGTGTCGGGGAAACCACAGACACGTCCGTGGGGGAAGCGCTTTCCTGTTCTCTTCCGCCACCGCCTTTGGGTTGTCTAGCGGCTACGACGTTCAATGCTCCTCAGTTCCCTGTTTCTGCTTCCTCTGCTTCCTCATCCCCCTGTCCAATTCCGAGTCTCCCAGTCCTGCAGCAGGCGTCTACTGCACCCACGGTCTCGCCCTGCAGCATCGGGTCGCGGTTCGACGGGGGTGTTACCGCGGTGTTGCAAAAGCATGAGGGAGCGGAGAGAGATAGTCACAAAATCTTCTTTGTTCGGGCTCTCGTTTCGTACAATCGCCTGGGAGCGAGTCCTGTCACCTACTACCAACCTATGTCTTACCGTTCCGACATGCCACACGAGGTTTCTGCACTACCGAAGGATGCCGTTAGTGCCCCACGTTCCTGTCCATTCCAGCCCCTGTGTATGATGTGTTACCGGCCGCTGCTAGCGGTCAGCACGACACGAAGGTGGCTGAACATCTCTACAGAAAGCGCCAGCGGAGGACAGGTGTGTCTTGGAATGTCTGAAGACCCTTCCGTCTGCGGAGGTCGAAAGCGGAGAAATCGATCAAGATCAAGGGCGAGCGACTCCACTCGAAGTGGCGAACCGGTCGCGTCGGCAGACTCGGGCGAGTCTGGCAACGGAAAAGAAAATAAAGGACGACAAAGACAGCGCCGCACACCTGTTGTTTCAAAATGTGTAGCAGGCGAATTCTCCTCGGGTTGCCGTGAAGGTCCGGCTTTCGACCTACCGTCAGCGGTTGAGATATGTCGGCAAAGTGAAAGAGCAGCTTTGAGCGGAGAAGTCGTTGTTCAAAACGAGTCTGTGCGATCAAGAACGCGAGGGCAGCGCCGACATGGTGCGAGTGAAAGTAGAGAAAAACTCGTGGGCGCCGTGCAAAGACAATGTACGGTGATAAAAGCAAGTGGAGAACCGGGGCAAACAAAGCCTGGCCTTGGACCCGGAGAGGGAAGGGAAGCGCGTTCAAACGTGAGAGCTGAAGAATGGGAGGTTCGTTGCACGGATAACGACCTATTCTGCAGCGGCGATTGCCGGGCGTCTTTCTTTGCTCTCAAAAACCACGACAGCCTCCGACGGCAGGTCAGTTGGTCTCATCCGGGACGCCCCCCCTACGAACAGAGCATCGCGAGCCCGTGCTCCTGAACTCAGCACGTGACCTGCAGTTTCTCCTGCTGGGAGATGGAACGTCGTCTTGCGGCGTTTTTTTCCCGTGAGCAGGCAGCTAACACTAAATCTGCAACTCACTGCATCAGGCCAAGCAATTAGCCGAGACGTCTGGCCTACGTTTCGCAACCCTGAAGTAGAAGCGAAAGACTTCTGGGTCTAAATTCACCTGAACTCCAACACAGTGGACGAAGTAATATTTTTAGGTTAGAGATTTACTCGTCTCCCAGTTGGAGCTGAGCAAGGGTCTCCCAAGGATCAGGCGACCCTCAACAGATAACCGATCTGCGCTTCGAACCATGCTCCTAGGAGCGACGTCTCTGCAGGGACTGCGTAGCTGTTTGGGGAATCTCCAGCGCCCCGTGGTTGTCGGGACCGCAGCAGTTTGTATGGGGACAATGCGCTCAAGTTCTTCAGTTTGCCTTCCTCGGAAGTGTATCGTCTCGTGCACCTGTTTTGCTTTCCAGATATTCCGCTCGGATCGGGGGGTCTGCAGCAGCTGTGGGGTCGACTGCATTGCCCTGTTAGAAGGCGTTCGCGCCCGAAAGGAGACAAATCAACGCGTGTCGGCCATCGCGGCTTTCATCTGCTCCTTCGCACCGACAGTAAGTGATGGCGTAGGCGATGCAGCGGTAGGAACCGCGACACGTGGCTTTTAGTGAAGGTCCGCTTCGCCGACCCGAATGCCAGTGTTACCTGGGTCCGGGTCTTTGAAGCCGCCCAGAGAAGGCACCGGCGCTGTTTGCTTTTCTCAAGAGCTACTGCGTAGAGGTTCAAACTTCTGTGTACTGCGTGCGGAGTATAACGGGGCTGTCGTGGATGACGGTGATTTCGGTTTCTCGAGTCAGGATCACACGTGTTTCTGCCTCCTTAGATTTACTGCAGAGAAGGTGGAGTTAGCGAGCTGACCGTGACGCGCTCGCGACAGCTAGTGTTTTTTCACTACGTCAGCAGTGCTGCATGGCGATTTTGTGTTATCTGTGGAGTGCCCCTGCATATACCTGACAAGACGATACTGGAAGGCTGCATTACTTTAAAGCAGGGATTCGACAGCATATGGGCTCTGAGTCTTATCTCCGCTTTGTTTGTCTTGTAATCGCCTGTATGCATCCTAAATTCTCTGGTGCTCTTCTTTCCGAAGGTGCACCGCTGCCTGCTGCCTGTGCCCGTGCTGCTGGATCAGAGGCAGGCATTACTAGGCATGCGCAAGCTGATCGACATCTCTCTGGTAGATGATCGCTGTATGCACACGAAGCTCGCTCTTGTGTACGCTTGTGTCTGTGTGTGAAGTTTACGGCGTTCCCGGCGCTGTGTGCCCTCCTCATTCGAGAGCCTGTTGAAGGGAATGCGTGGCACGCCGATCACATAATCCCTGTTCATCGAGGTGGAGGTCTTTGCGGGCTAACAAATATTCAGACGTTATGCCGGTAAGTCAGCGCTGAGGCTGTTTGTACTGCCATTTCTTTTTTCCTGTAATGTGCAGCACAGCTGATGGTCGAGCTATGTAAAAAAATGGACGAGCTCGGCCCCGGCAGTGGAAGGCAGGGATCTCGTGTTCGACATATACTCATATGCCTCATTCTACGTTACTCATTCATGCAGGGCGTGTCACCAAATGAAGACAAATGAGGAGAGGAAGGCACGTCACATCATGGAAGACTCCAGTCGTAAGACACATCAGCTGTGAGGGGACATTGCTGACTATAACGTTTCGGAGCGACCGGTACGCAGCAGATTCACCGCGGTGAGCAGGAAAAGTACACTTTTTGGATGAAGTCTTCCACCACTGCTATAGTGCATCGGGTGTGCCTCGCGCGTGATCGGTGAGGATTCGAGCGCACAAGGCAGTTGCATACAGTTCTCCGTGGCGAATGTGCCAGGCTGGAGATTCTTAGTTGCCTCGATCTGAGCGAACGCACGTGGTGCAGTTCTCGTAGACTGGAAGCAGTCTGTCGGTACCGCAGCACGGAGAGCGTCTGCCGGCGAAGCAAGGGTACTTAGCGGCCTCACGCGGGCGAGCGTATAGATTCAGCGGCAGAGGTGCCGACCGCATGTCCGTTGTTCTAACGCACCGCGCAGCACCGTATCTCACAAGGTTGGAAAGGCGTGTCTCGGGTGCGTTGCGCTCGTAGTGCAGTCGGCGTGTCTGAAGTTCCCCCCCGAGAATCGATGCGAGTGTATGTCTGTTTTTTAGGACCGGTTTGCGTGGTTTTTGTTTGCTTTTCTTTTCTTAACGCTGGCCGGCTCTCATGATCGCGTTCAGCGTTGACTACTTTCTAACAGCACTCATAGTGGAGTGAAGGTGGGGAAGCCGCGCGACGGGTCTGGCTTACCGTACCTCTGAAAGGAGCTGTTGGCGAGTTGAGTGTGTCGGAGGTACAAGGAAAACCGGGCATTCGACGTTCGGGGGTGGCCCCCTGCTCGCTGAAGGCGACGCATGTATTCACGCTTCCGTTGCGCCCCCTCGTCCCGGTAGCGACCATCGTCCCCGTGAGTCCTCCAAGAGGGAGACCGGCAGCCAGCACAGTCGCAAAGAGAGCACCAGACCGACACGGCGGGCTTCCCCCGAATAAAGAGGGGAGCTTCTCTCTTATGAGGCTTGCTTTTTGTCTTCTGTGAAGCTTTCATTGGTATCTGTACACTGACGTTTCCGTCACTGGAAGTGAGGAGAGGGAGTCGTGGATGAAGATTCATTCTCGGAGTGCAGCGCAATGATAGCCACGCTGCGACCAAGAGGCATGTTCCACGTACAGTACAGGATGGCTCCGGCTGTTTGGGAGGGTAGCTTACAGTACCATAGTCCGCGTCAGTCTGCACATGGCGCGATGAGCGGGACGCAAGATGCAGAAATCTAGCGCTGAGCTAAGCTCTCCGCGGGTTTGCTACTGTAGACGACCCCAATACTGCCCCAGGTAACTGCGGGCCCGAAGTGTGCATCCACGCCCTGACCGCGACGCCAGCGACAAGACTCCAGGGGCGGGTCGGTGCGGGAGCCGTGTTATTTGTAATGCCCACAGGCCTCCTCCGTGTCAGTTTATGATTGGCTACCGCTGGGACGCGTCAGTGAGCGAGTCCCCCAATGCTTCTGCGTGTCCATCGTGTTGAGAGCATCATCAGGCTAGTGGGTGCGTTCGAGAGCCTGGGCTAACCTCCAGGTTGAAAAGAACCACCAGGCGGGGTGGCGGTGGACGGCGTGTTCGCCACGCCTTTCTCTTTGTGCTTGTCGCACTTTGTTGAAAGACCAAGACACTAGATGAAGCGTTACGCGGGCTTACAAGCCGGACGGACAATGCCGAACCTGAGGGAACGTAACACAGATTCAGAGAGGGTACCCTTCTAAGCTCTTCGACGACCACTCGAGAATTCATTTTGCTGCGTTGTCACGAACGCACTTCACAGTGCGTTGCTTGCGGAGAAGCATGGTCAACGAAGCACGTGGAGAGGGATTCACCGACCTGCTGCGAAACTGCTGCCGCCCGAATTCTTGGTGAATGTTGGCTTGCCCAGTGGGCACCGTGTCCCCGAGGGACTGTCTGTATAGCGGCTGAGACACAAACTTCAGAAGTTTTTCTCTCTTCGCTTGGCACCGACGAGTCACACGCCCGACTGCACTAGAGACGCAGCAGAACAGACGACGGAACGCAGAGCAATACACCACTCACGCCACAGCTCCTCAGCGGCACGACACGTCGCGCGGAAGAGCGCCTCCGGCGTTACACTGCCCCGCCGTCTAAGGTGCTGCGCCGTCGCCAGCACCAACTGCAGCAACTTGAGGTCCTCCGGCGTAGCAATGTCAGCAATTTTCCCATGGTTTTTCCACTTCTTCCCAAGTTCCGGATAGAATCTCCGAGGAGCAGTAAACCTGTCATTCCCGGAGCGATGGAGCGGGGCACTGGCTGGCCGCTCCTGCTGTTGACATGTCGTCTCGAGCGCTCCCACGCGTGTCTCGTTGGGTTCCATCTCTCCAGCTAACGAGAAGGCCTCCGGCGCTCTTGAGGCCGGTGTTTGCATGTTTCGGTTCATTTGTTGGCGGTTCAGAGGGGGTCGGGCTCCCATCTTTTCCCTGCCGACCTAGTGCCCGGACTAGGTGATTAGAAGACATGTGAAACGCGTGGTACAACGGGCCGGGACTCAGGTTGCGTGAGGAGCAAACTACAACTTTTTGCCTCGGCCGCTTTTTCTTACAGTGCTCTTGTCTGTCGCCCCCTTGTTGAATGTGGTGTCCGTTCTCAGGTTACGTGGAATCTGTTGTCCGGGGGCGCGTCGTGCCGCTGGTTGCAGTCGTGCGTGTCGCAGTCCCCGTACCTAGCACAACGGCGAGCTCGGCCTGACCGTTGAGCTTCTGACATTATCTTCACTCGTTCTAGCTTTGAATCTGTATCGAAAATGAATGTAGAATGAATGCGTGCATTCAGGTATGTAAGGCGGCTTTTGATGACTTTGATTCCAGGCACTGCCACGCCTTTCCGAGAAGCGCGTGGTTGTGTACTCAACTGCGTGTTCGGGTGTGCAAGAAAGAGGCAGCAAGCAACCTGTCCCGTGTGCGAGTGACTCCGGCGACTCACGCCACTCTTCTCAACCTGCACGGGCAAAGCGGAGAGAAGGGTGTGTGTAAGTCGGGGGCCGCTCCGTGTCTGGCCGTCCCCCGGGAGCTGGAAGGAGGTGGAGCGTCAGAAGGGGGGGTGCTGAGCCTCCTTTCTGATAGCGAGCCCGTGTGTGTGCCTGGTGCTGCCGTGCCTTTTCGTTTTGATGCCGTGCCTCTTGTGCGCGAAGCGTACGGGGCCCGTTGATCTGGAGCGGTGCGAGGAGGAGTGCCAGCGGCCTGGCAAAAAGGTGGTCGAAGTGTCCGCAGGATGGTCGAGGGTCTGTTGGAGAGAGGTGCTGGTTTGTAGTTGGTAGCTGTCTTCTGCCCGCTAACGCTTGCTTCTCTAGGTTTTTGAACGACCCATACCTGCGGCTTTACAGCGACAGAGGAACTGCTTGGGGGGGGGGGCGAACCTCGTCTCTGAACGGCAGGATCGCGCCGTCAAAGAAGATTCCGTGATGCAGTCGAACTGCGTAGAAATTGTTTTGCCGCTGCTGTCGCTGCCTCTGGCGTACGTTAAGTGCAGCTTGCGATGTATTTTGCATACTCTATTGTTTTGCCGTCAAAAAGGTGCTGCTACTTTTCTACCGCATGCCAGGCTCGGAGAATGGACTTCTTCTCACAGTCTCGTGCCGCCAGGTCTCTGTACAGCGGAGCCTGTCATGGCCGAACCCCTGAGTGTCGCCTACTTCCCTTGCACGGAAGAGCAGACCCAGTGCCACGTGGAGACGAAGGTTCTTGCCTTTGCTAGTAAGCGCCGTCCCTTCAGCCGCGGATGTCTATTTTGCCGGCTCGTTGGAAAGCAGTTTTAGATGGAGACCACCGCTGCATTGTTCCGCGGCGGTCAGAGCCTCCGACGCGATCCCTCCTCTGGATTTCGCAAGCGTACTCGCAGCAGAGGCTAGTCGACATACGTGGGAAGCCAGGCCAGAATCGCCTCGTATCTGTCCCAGAGAATAGTCAAGACGCTTGGCGTTCGCAGCATTATTGACGGCAGAAGAGAGATACGAAGCTTCGGCTTTACCATCTTCGTTCAGAAATGGTTTCCAGCGGGCCCTCCATTCAAGCGTATGTTAGGGGAGGCTCGGTGCAGCTATTTTGGAAGCTGCAGCTTGCCACGGCATACTCTCGTTGCGGGGTGCAGTGGCGCGAGTTTGACTTTCCAGTCATGTTAACCAAACGTGTAGCCGTTACCATCGTGGTTGCAGTAGCCGGTTAATGGTTACCTGCCGCGCGTTCAGAGCTCACCTTTATAATGGTCACACCCTACGGATTGCTGGCGGTAGTTTCTCCAGCTTGGTCACAACAAGTCTCAATCTAAGCCATTTTGAGCAAATTGCCCATCTGGTCTACACACTGTCAGTACGTTGGCGGTTGTTCACTTGTCCTCTGTTTTGCTGGCTCGGCTCAGAAATGCTGGAAAGAGGACCTTGCAGCAGCGCTCATCTGTCTCTCTCCTTCTACCACGTCCGCTCTCGGGAGAAGGTTTGGGGTCTCTTCAAGCCGCCGGACGAAAAAGTCTTTTTTGAGCGCTGGGTGATTTCTGTTCAGCTGATACAGCCGTACGGGAGTGGGTGTCCCTCTTCTACCTCAGCTGGCTTTGCCCCGTCGCTACCAGCTGTTAACCGAAGGCAGTTGGAGACGCGCAGGCGTGACTGGTTGTCTCGAGATGTCTCAGCGGAGCAGGGCACTCGCTCGCTCGAGGGAAGACGGCCGGGTGATGCAGCTGTATGCGTGCCGTCTCCAGATCTGCCGTATGGGGATATGCACGTGCAGCGGCTGAAGACGAGAAGTGTCGCGAACGAACAGAAGTTGCAGCCTTTCACGGTCTCCTCGCGTGTCAAGAGCGACGCCGATCTTCTCGCATGTCGTGTACATCAACCGCGGCATCTGGCTCGATCCCGAGCGGAGCCAGTTTCTTCTGGAGAGGGAGGAATGAGAATGCAGCCGGCGCGTCCTCAACTCGAGCTTATCAGAGACATCTCAACTTACAGAGGCCTCCCCCCGACTTCGCGCCTTGTACTGGAAAGCGAAGCTTTGGTTGCGAGCGTACAGTCGGCAGGGGCCGCGGTCACTACCGTTGACTCCAGACACCGTAGCAAGAATTTTCAGGTAAAATCCCGACTTCCTGGTGCAGCCGGACTCTGTGGTGGAAGGTTGTTGTTTAATGCGGGCCTGCAGCTTTGGCGGCTTTTTGAACGTAACAATCAGCGTCATGAAGCTGCAGTCTCGCACCACCATTCATCAAGAACAGCAGGTGATGTGCGACTGCCACGCGGTTCTGGTTGTGTCGTTTTGACGCTGACCGCTGTTCGCAGGCGGCGCGGGAGAAGGCACTCTGTGCCGGAGACTGGGAAAACACAGACGTGTCGAGAGGCAGCAACGCTGGAATGAGCCGTTTCAATGCAGGGGAGTCCGAGCGCTCTCTCTCGCCTGCCCGTGACGTCTGTCGAGGGTCTTCACCAGACCGGGTACTGCAGGGCAAAGCAGCAGGGAGGCACGACAGGAGCTCTTACGCAGGTAGGGTGAGGCAAAGCGACACCCACCAAGAGCGAGGTGACGCAACTGTTTCTTTGTTAGAATACTCACCGCGCGGTTTGCCAGGAACCGCAGTGGATTGGAGATCGCTCAGTTCTGGACCTCCGGTCAGCAGGGGCGGAAGTCGGCAGTCGGTCCTCGTTGCTCGGCAGGGTTCCTCCGGTCAGAGGATGGGCAGCAGGGAGAGGAGATATTCTGACCCCGCTTCGGAAGAGAGTGGGAAAATCGAAGGAGACGTACGCATATGCAGGCGTAAGAAGCTCCACAGAGACCTGAACCTCCATGAACGTGCTGCTCACGCCCAGACTCGCAACCCGGCTAGTGCGAACCGAAGTCATCCTCCTGAGGACCGCGTGGACAGAGAGGGCAGCCCAACACGCAGAGAAGACCGATCCGCGTGTGACAAGCGTGAGGCCAGTGGTGACGACCAAGAACGGCCGTCTGCCTCTTCATGGCTTCTGCAAGAAGAAAGGGCCGCGCAGCGTCGAGTTGAGCATGCCGTGAGGCTTGCCATGCTGAAGGTTATACAGCTAAGCGCCGAAAGACAATGGCACCTACCACCGCCCTCTCCCGGAAACCCAATGGATAGCTGTATGTACAGGTGAGTAGCTCATGCGGGCGCCATGTACGCTGGTATCGGAACCGTTGTTGCGCTGCCCTTTAGCAAAATGCAGCATTGTTTTGAGGTGCATTCCGCTCAGTTGCTGTCATGAGTTTCGTGGTGCCGCTCCGGCGGCTGCCGCGAACTGGAGAAGAGAGAGAATGCGGTATTCCCAACGCCTCCCGGGCGGACTCCTGCTTTTCATTCCAGAGACGCAGATTCCTTCAGTACACCCGACTAATCTCTGTTACTAGTGTCCATTCTTGCGGCGAATTTCGCTCCCCCTGGTTGACACCGCGCACTCAGTTACGCGAGTCTAACTGAAGATCTCGGTCTTCTTCCACCGACTGGAGAAGGTGCGTTCGTAGGACGCTCCTGCTGACAGGCGTAGTTCTACTTCAGTTATATCTCGTACGGTCACAACTTGCGGCGTGTGTACTGGAAGAGGGGCTCACTTCGTACCGAATACACGTTCGGAATATACGCTGTTTGTTTTCTCAGTTTCGAAATCAACTTCAGCGGCCCCTCAACACTCGCTGCCAACCGCGGTTGGCATTTGCCGGCCACTCTGCGCAATGCCTACAGTCGTCACATGCCGTACTTGACCTGACTGCGACTTGCCAGCGGACGCGCATCCTGAGGCCCTCGTTCGGCGCCGTATGATTCTGGAGGAATCAGTGAACATAGTCCGTTTGCCCTTCTCCTACAGATGCTTAGTCCTTGTGTTCGCGGTCTGTCCTGCTGCCCGCAGGATGTACCAGGTTGATTGTTGAAACAGGTTTTCGTGTGCAGTGCTTTTCTTCGCCGTTCCCGTATATTTGACCGGTTGGAGAGGAAGGTGGTACTCCCGCGCCGCCGTGACAGCCACGGCTTCTGCTCACACTGCGCATGTGGTGATGGCCTTCATATTGACTGTGCGTCGTTGTTCACCAAATTGTGAGGCGATAGCTGAAGACACCATAGAGACACCTCTTTCTTTGTAGCATTCTTACCAGCTGGGGGCAAACTCATCTCGTCGTTGCCCGAGAGCTGTACGCCGGAGAGACTGTTTGAGTGTGTCCGGAATTTTTTTCCCGGCAGCTACAAGGTTACTCCGTGTCAGGGAATCGCTTTGTGAAAGCTTGTCAAGCGTCCAGTGCGCATTCCCGTTGCACAGTGTTGAAGTTCGACCCTGCCTAGTACGGCGTAGTGAGACTGCATCGGACCCCGGCGGCCCCGAGCGCGATTACGAAAGTCTCATGATTCACTGGCGACGCTCAAGCCGCATGCAGGGACAGTAGTGCTACCCGGAGCGGCCGACGTATTTTCTGTAAGCCAGCTGCCTCCCTGGTGAGGACGGGAAGCGCTTCCCGAGCCCCGGCACTGGGGCGGATGTACGGGGCACAAATCTGACGGACGCCGCTGCTGAAATGTGGGTTTTGGCGCTCTTCTGAATGAAGGACAACCGGGGTGTGTTGCTTCATCACAGCCGGGGTGACACGGACTAGCCGAAAGAGTTTCTTTTAGAGGAAGAGACCGGGTGTGGGCAGGTTTTGTGCCAGTGGGTGTGCCAGGTGTAGGCACCAGCTGACCACGTTTTGTCGACCAGGTCCTCAGAAAAGCAAGCGTTGTTGCAGAACCCCATCGTAAGGGTCTGCCGTGTGTGAAGGGGGTACGACCCGAAAGGGAACTGTCCGTCTCGTGAGTTGACACATTGCTCCCGTGTACACGGCTCGCCAGTTAGTTCGGGAGCTGTCTTGCATCTAGCTAGACAAGCGTTCAGCCGGAGCTGGAGTGGAGTGTCCTGGGTGCACGCCTGTTGTCGGGCTGGTTAACATGTTGAGTAGGAGCTCCATCCACGTCGACTGACGGATCTCCCAGAGCAGGGGGGAGAACAAAGTGGGCGACAATGTCAAAACTCTTCAAAGAAAACAAGCCGGAGTAGACAGCTCTGACTTAAGGGCAGCGACCGCAGTTATCTTCCCCGACAGCCGTAACAGAAGGCCCTCCTTACACTGGTTGTCATCCGCAACACGGGAGCGCATGCTTGGAAGTTGGAGGATTGACGGGTGAGGTCTGTTTCATGGCTACAGAATACATAAGACCGTCATGCTTTTATTCCAGGGACGGACGCGGCTAATGTGCAGGCATGGAGACCCGAGAGAGGAGGGCGGCTTCCCGGTAATAGTAATATGGAGCGATAGTAACGTGACTTCATCTAGAACCGCGGAGTCGCCCCGCAGTAGCCGCACTCCGCTTAAGGTAACAGCACAGGATATAGCTCCAGTCGAGAGAAGGGACCCCGTAGAATCCGGAGCAAAAAACACGTGCGCAACTCCTGCGGAGAAAAGAAAATTGTAGACTGGGGAAGGCGCACGTGCTTTTCGAATTTCTAACAGAGAGGCAATAACGGTTTTCACACGGAGCACTGCTCTTCACACAAATATAGTCGGTGTTGTGATTCAGACACTGCAAGCGGAAGCGCCCGCAGGACATATCGGACGGTGTTCATCCCTTCAACAGAGACGCGTGCACATTCAATGCTTTTGAGGGAGTTCATTTCAACCATAGGTCATACTGTCTGAGTAGAGCGTCCAGTGAAGATAAAAATGCCTGTTTCGCGTAAGTCGTAAACTCGGAGCTGACTGCCCACTCCCCGACCATTGTCCCAGGTCTTTCCCGGCCGATCCCGATCCTAAGCTCTGTCTGGACTTCTATTACTGCTGGAGGTCCGTGACAGGTGATGCGCCTTAATCCCTAAGAGGTTGTCTGGGGCAACACCTGCATTACTATGTCGCAGAGTTCGTTCGGCACTAGGCTCTCCGAGTATGCCGCACTCAAAGCTCTGAGGCCAAAACGTTCGAAGGTCGTCACACTTCCGATGGATCGCAGCTCCGGGTATATACGCGACGTAAGCTGTGTAGGGGATACGAGCATGGCACTTCAGGCTTTCGACGCTCTCCTGATTCGACCGCCGTGCCCTCCCGGGTACGTCTGATGCCGAAGAGTAAACCGAACTGCAGGGGTTTCAGCCTGACCGTAGTGGTCGATGTTGGACGGTGGAACGGTCGGTCGCATGTGTTGGGCACGCAGTCGAATGTCTTGTGAAGAGATTCAGGCAGTCGGCATGTCTGGGCACAGGGAGGTTGTCTTCCGTCGGCGTGTTTTTGAGTGCTGTGGACACGCCTAGTTTTATATCCGTAATGCGGCGAGTGGACCGCAGCTGGATTTTTTTTTTCTCTGCTGGGGGTTGCGGCCTGTTTGCTTCCGGCTCCGGCGCATTTGAAATTGTCTTGTGCACGAAGGATTCTTCGCTTGTCACGGCAAGAGTCTCTTCGCCCATCGCACCCGCATCTCAGCAAGGGCCCCTGCGTCACTTCTGTCGGGTTGCGTCTTAAGGATCGGAACTTCTTATTTGTCTCCTGTTTGCGAGGGATGTGGCTTCGACAGCTCAGGGTCATTATCGGCGAAGTCCGCGTTGACACCCGGCTGCTGCCGTTTCCCGGCTGAATCAATTCCGACGTATTCCTCGTACTACCGGATCTATAAGCAAGGGGTACGCGGGGATCCATAGTGGCTAACCTGAAACAGGCGGTCTGGATTGCCCACTCGGGGTCTCCGGAACTTGCCTTCCTTCCTTGGTTTTCCGTTTGCCCTTCGTCACTCCTTGTTTTGTGGTCCATGAGGCCATTGTCTCTTCGTTTGTCAATTCCAGTTCTTGTACTCTTCGCCTCCGAGTCAAGAATCGCCGAACGATGACGCAGGAGCAGAAGCACACTTCAGGCGGCGCTGCTTTGTAGAGCGAGAACGCAGCCACCGCTAGAGTTTGACTTTTTCTTGTCATGTTGGGGCAGTCTCCGACTCGTTCTGGACATTCTGGTATTGTAATCCAGTAGTGCGGACCAGTCGATGGTGCAAACTTGAATCAGGCCTCACTCTGAAGGTTTTTAATGCGAAGGCGGATAAGAAAGCGCGAAGCTGGGTGGTCCGGAGGCTTTATCCAGCCTCCTCTAGCGTCAAGTGAGTCTCAGTCATAGCCTTCCTGACGTATGCGCTATACGACACAAAGCACCAAGCGCCGGTTGCCGGCTCCGGTTGAAGCCCCTTGCCGTCCTGTGACCGACGTTGTGACACAGTGCACGCCAGAGAAGAAGAAAGGAAGTCGAAGTAACGAAGAAGGAAGCATGTGGATTTCCCATCAGGTGGCCCGATTGCTTCACAAAGGTGGCTTCCGAAGGCGTCTGTCTTGAAATCCCCGTACAAAACTGAGTTTAGCGTCAAGGCTCTTCGAAGTTTTTTTAGATGCTGATCTGCTCGAAGTGGCCAACCGACGATGAAACAGCCCAGCAATGGGGGGAAGCAAAATAGCTTGAAGACAACGTGTCCGCTGCTGGCAGTACAGTTAGAGCAAGGACAGGATTCGTGCCACGGAAAGCAAACACAGAGCCGGTACGTGAATCACAACATCGCAGCCGTCGTGTGTACAAAGAGAAGCGCCTTTTGTCAACTGCACATGGGAGCAAAGCCCGGGGCCAAGCACCTCCACATTCCTTTCTTGTAGCAACACACGGACAGACAGTCCACCGAAGGTCATCAAATGCTTGAGGCTCTTCCCCCGACTTCGATGAATAACTGGCAAAAACCGAGCGTCAGCGAGCTAAAGGGTGTATAGAGGTTTCTCAAGACGAGTGCAACATCCAGCTTCCGTCTTTCTCTTTTCCGTGTTTTGCTCGCTTCCTGTTGGCTCTTTCTATTTTCTTCTGCAGCTCTTTTTCCTTTTGTATGTGACCTGACTGCACCATCTGAAAATCGGGTAGGCGCGTCGCCGCCGCAGCCATTCCCGTGAGTAATGTTGTTCGCAGTGTGCGCCACTCGGTAGTATGTATATCACACATTTTGTCTCGGTTCCGTTCCGACATTTCCCCTGTCTCTTCCTCGTCTCCATCTCGTGAAAAAGTCCTCGCCCCCTGTGTATTACTAGGTTTTTTCACGCTTTTCCTTTCTGGTCATCCTGCGAGACTGTCTATCCTGGTCTCCATTCTTTCCCATCCAAAATTTCCACTCCCCCAGGAGGCATGAGGTCCAGAGTGGACATCAGCGAAAGCGCGCTGAGCACAGACAACGGAGGTGGTAGGCGAAAGGAGCTCGCGAATCCGTTAGTAGCAGGTGCATATGTCTCATCGGTCCTTCGAAGCTATGGCACAACTGGAAGGACAGCGGAAACTACTTCTGTCAGAACACTGCGGATTTTCTCTTCTCGCTTTGTCCGGATGGGTTCACCAGCCCTCTCCGTGTTGCGCAGCGGCAGCAGTAGCAGGTGTATGGAATGCTTTACATAACTTTCCGGCTCGCAGGTCCGCCCCTGATTCGCAAGGCGAAGGCATCCTTTCGTCTTTCGTTAGCAATGCAGCTGAAGGTGCAGTTCTTAAACCGTTCTGTCCTGTGCCACACTGTCAGAATCACTTCAGCGAGGCTAGCGACGCGGGGCATTTTTGTCGCCGCCCGCGGTCCGGCTCGGGCGTACCTGAAACCCAGGAACCTCCGCTCGAAACTCGACGATCTGATTCCACTTATGACGGGGCACCGGGATATCAAACTACCCGAGACGGCTGCGGGGCAGTTTCCGGCTGGCCGGCATCGTTTGCCCACGTCGATGACGGAGAGTCCAGTCTCTCCCAGAGATCTAGTTGTCAAATGCATCTTCGAGCTGTGAGCACACACCAGGCTTCACATGACAGACGCCAGGTTCACACATACAGTCTGCCCTCTGGCGCCAGCATGGTCCATGAATCGTCGCTCCTTTGCCAGCAGGCCACTCTTCCTTGTGAGTCCCGGGCGCCTGGAGGTCTGCGTCCAGTCGGTGTCCCTCCGGAAGTCCGCGATGTTGGATATCTTTGTCGTGGAGGGCTGGGACCTACGGCGGTTGACTCGCCCGGCCCGAATTCACTTGTTTTCGATCCCTGTGCTTTTCCTCACGCAGTGTCACCTGAGGAAGCTTGCGACGTTGAAGATGGCCTCTTTCATCTGTACGTCAACGCAGTCTCTATGCGGGATGCATCCAGAGAAGCTTTGCTTTTTCTGCTTCTCAGCCCAACAGAGGCTGCGGAGGAGAGTACGAGGACCTCGGCAGCTGAAGAGCTCCTGAGCGTGGAAGAGGAAATAGTGGACAGTTTACTGGAAGCGGAGGGGCAGCTGAAGAGTGATGAAGCGCGAAAACTCCGGGACCCAAGACCCCACGAATGTCAAGGGGAGGCAGGAAGTGAAGGGGCGGTGTTAAAGAAGGAAGGGGCGCAAAGGAGTCGAGAGAGCAGAGAAAGATGCGGCAACCGGAGGAAACGGACGGACGATGGGCTAAGTGGTCTCAAACAGGAGCAGGATTCCGCGGGACAGAAGGGACAGCATAAGAACAAAAGTGAAGAGGACAGGAGGCAACAGTCAAGAGAGGAACCAAGAAACGGCACTGGGAGAACAAAGCACCTTGCAGATGAGACAGCCAGAAAGCAAGACGAATGCGGGGTCCACAAAAAGCGAATAGAGGGCGATGAAAAAGGGCAAGACAAGGGAGAAGGGCTAGACGACGTGAAGACCGGAAGACAGGGAGAGAAGGAAGGGAGGGACTGCGACAGGAATCCAGTTGGGATCTTCGGAAGACTGGCAGAATCAGAACCACGGGGCTGGGCGACCCCGCGAGGAGTTTTTCAGGGCCTCTTGGCCGCAGATGGAGAACGGGGGGGAAGAGACAGAAACGGAGACACGGGAGTTGCGGAGGATGTAGAGACACAAGTTTCTGACCGGGAAGCAAAGGCTAGAGTCCAGTTGTCGGCAGGCGATGCTTGCCCCGACAGCCAAGCATCAGAAGACCTTGTTGCACAACTCACTTGCATTCACTCCTTGGACGCCAAACCAGATTCAGAAACCAGAGGCACTCCCGCGAACGAGGTCTTGGACCAGAAATCGCTCGCAGTGCCACCGCCGCAAAGGATCAACCGAAAACAACAATCCAGTCTTTCACTGCTGAGAGAGATTATTGTGCGGACTCTCGCCCCTTATAAAGCATCACCCGAAGCGGTCTGCTTTCTGCGCTCTCGCGGCATCGGCAGCGGTTGCAGGGACGAGACAGTTGACTTGAAATCAAGAGAGGATCTACCTGCGGCAGCTGGGGTGGCGTCCCCGAACTCTTCTCCGACACACGAAAATCTTCCTTCTAATACAGGGACAGGACCGACTGCGAAAAAGCGAGGACGACTCCTGGCAAACCTTGTGCCTGAGGACGACTACGGGACAAGGGAGGATGGAGACTGTACCATCCGCAGTGATCAGAGCTATCTGGAGGGAACGACTAAAGATATCTATGCACCGAACGGCGGTGCTGAATGTGTCGGCTTAACCTCTGTTCAGAAAGAAAAGACAGCAACTGGAGAAAAGGCAAAATGTGAGTGCGGCAAGTTCACAGGTGGTGTCCTGATAAAAATGACGAACCAAGGTAATGCCGTCTGCATCCGAGCGCGACTAGCATCTCTGATAAAGGTGAAGGGGGAATCTCTGGTAAAGCACACCCCATCGGAATCGCAGCGGGATCACAATGAGGTCATAGACGGTCTACAAAAGTTCAACATTGATGGAGGGTTTGTCGAAAGTCTACACTGCCACGATGGGAGTGACAAGGAAGCCGATTCACTTGGTACCTCACAATATCAAAGTCGAAGAAAGCTGTCCTTTGATGAAGCTGAGAAGGGCGAAGAGGATGGGGGACTCCCACGGGAAAGCGCGCCGCATACCAAGGAGTATATTCCAGCCTGCGCTAGCGTTGTACACCCGTTGTATCTCAAGAGCCAGTCCCCCGCGGAAGCGCCAAACGTGAACGGAGGGGGACAAAAAGCGTCCAGCAACCATCTCCTTGAAAGTGAAGGGGACCCCCCACGAGAGCCAAAGAGCATATCTATCGGGGAGAGCCACTTGAGAACATATAAACGTCTGGAGAAGCACGCAGAATGTCTCGAGGCGCTGCTCCAAAGACGGACGAGAGGGGGGCGCCAAGAGAAGGGTCTTGAGCAGAGACACGAGGAGAGAAGTACGACTGCACCGGAAGGAGAAGCTTCGAACAAGAGTGTGGAAAGACAGTATCACGGCCGTTCGATGAGTCGCCCTGTCTGCCCTTATAGCCGCTACGCGACTGGTGCCAGCGGGGTAGAGACCAATGTCTGTGGTGAAGAAAAAAGCTCTGGTCGAAAAAAGCCTTTGGAAAATAGCGCGAAGAGCAGAAAAAGCCACTGCAAATGGGCATCCGGTAGGTCAGGCGAGAGGAGAAGTTATCTAGAAGGTGCGAGGGAAGAAACTGGAAAGAGGGCACACATTGGTCAAAGATGCGACGCAGGACTGACGAAGGCCTTGGCAATTGAGCAAAGGGGCCCAGATGTACGGCGCGCACGGAGGTCGGCCAAGTCTGTTAGGACACAGGCAAAGACAGGGAGGGAGAAGCATGAAAGCCGGGTGCCCTCTGAACTCCGTTCCGCGCCGTCTCCGGTTTTGTTCTCCATCTCGCCTTCTTTCCTCTTTCCCTTACTGCCTCACTCCTCCACACTCTGTTCCGCCTTTTCGTACTCTTTTCCTCTTCTCCCGACATTCTCTCCTGACAATCGTGCTGCCTCGTGCAGAGCTGGCCGCGTTGCAGTGTCGTTTCAGGGCAACAGTGGTGGCGACTTTATTCCTGGAGAAGCTACATGTCGCTTGGGGGTTTGCAGGCATGGCTTTGCGCAGACCTTCTCGTCTCCAAATTCAGAGACGGAGGCAAGAGAGACAGCGGTCGGACCCGAAGAGCAGCAGGAGGGTGACGCAGCTCAGAGTTCGAAAACGTGTAGCTTTTTTGTTCCGCTGGGGGGGCCGAAGAAGAAGAACAAGAGGATAAAGAAAAGCACCGAGGGAAACGAATCAGTGAGAAGGAGACGACCGAAGGCGGCACGCGAAGCGGAAGAAGAGGCAGGAGGAGCGGATCCACTGTGGTGTTTTGAAGAGCAAGAGGAGACTCCCGGAGGCGAGAAGCAGCTGCGCGACAAACGCATTTCGCTGCGAGTTCACCCGCTGTTCGCTGATGGGAAAGTGGGAAGAGCGCTGGATTCTCTCATGCAGAGAACCCAAGCAGTTCGGCGGCTGGCCTTAGCCAGACCAAGCACGCGACACGTCGGGAACAGGCAACTGATTGAGGCTGTCATAGACCTAGAACGGAGAAGACATCGGTGCTTCTCGAACGGGCCGGTAGGAGGGGCTAAATTGGGAGACGGCACTAGAGAGGCGCAGGGCGATGAAGTGCAGCACGCAGGCGAACATGTCGACAAGAGTGGGACACGGGGGAAGGCAGAAGAGGGCAAGAGCCGACAGGCCACGAGCTCACCAGATGCACATAGAGAAAAAGACCGAGCGGGTGAACACACAGAGACTAGAGAAGGAGCAGGACAACACGAGAAAGACGGAGAAAAAGACAAAAGGAACCGGGGGTTCACGGAAATCCAGTCTTCCAGTTCTGTCAAGTCTGCTGAACCGTGGTCCGTGGAGGCTGCGCTTGAGAGGAATTCGGGAGGATCTTGCGTGGGACAGGAGCGGCACGGGAGAGGAGAGCGGCGTAGGAAAGTGGACAAAGGCGCGGACGGGACAGTGGCACCGGAAGACAAAACAGAGGGGGAATCTTCCGGAGTGGCCAAGTCGCCAGGTCAGCTGGTGCTGCCCAGCAGCCGCCTTAGAGCTTCCTGGGTTTGCAGCGCATGCGGAGGCGGAGTGCAGGGAATCTCTCTGATGGGCGGAAAAGGAACGCGGAGCAGGTGGATCGTGAGAGTGGGAAAGCAAATGAGAAAGGGAGAAACGGCCAGGCAGTGGCTAGCCCTGACCTCGGCTATTGAAGAGGAGCGGAGTGTGCTCGTACTGCATCTTCAAAACCACTACGCCCTCATCTTTGGGTGGAGGGAGCGACCCCTACGACCATGGAGAGGCGAAAAAGATAACACCATGGAGAACCAGGCTGTCGAAGGAGAGCGACAAGGCGTGGACACAGAGACTGACTACAGCAAGAGCAAAGCAGAGGAGGGAAGAGACAAACAGGAAGGGCAAGAAATAAAAGGACCTGAGAGTAACCAAGGCGATACAGTCTCAAGCAAAGAGTGCTCGCACGACCAAAGCAACACCAAGAGCACATGCCTCCAGTATATGGTTCCCTGGACGACGGAGGCTGGCGACTGCAGAAGCCAAGGGAGGGCTGTTGCTGACACTGTAAAGAGGATCAGTCGTGAGCCTTCAACCAGTCTGGCTGGGGAGATGCTGCTTATCCAGGGGAGAAGTGAGCATGAAAGAAAGAATGAGCGAGACGAGAGCACGGCACGGTGCAAAAAGGCCGGGGACCAGTCCAAGGAAAAAACGGAAGAGCGGGAGTTCGGAAACGTAGACTGGAGTAAGGAAAGCATCGCAGACAACATCTGCCCGAGTGATGTGAAACCCACCGGCAGCATGCCTCTGGAATGCGATGTGAGGGAAAACCAATCGAGCAATGAGGGATGCGCACGGGAAGTGTTAACCGCAAGGAAAGGCCAGGCCCCATCTGACTGGATCTCGTTTGAGGAGATAAGACAGCTTCTTGCTAGGTGGAGTGGCTATCGCGTGATACAGTTCAAATCAGTTAGTCAAAGGTTTGAGGGCTAGATACCTGAGTGACTGCAGTCCCAGAAGTCTATGCATCCTGAAGTGGTAGTCCTGTTCCGATTCCGCTTGGCGGCTCCGGTAGATTGGGCGGAAGGCTACGCCTCCGCGCAGTTGCTACAAGAAGTAACTTCTCGGTACAAACTGAGTAGGCGAGGAAGGACGAGTCTGACTTAATCTCCGTATGCGGCTGGGCTGCTTAGGACACACCCGGAGTGTCTTGAAGAAGCAGGCCGTTGCTGTTACCTCCGGAGTGGCAGGGCCGGCCCCGCCGCGTGGGCTTGGTCTCCGAGTACAGGCCAAGCAAGTTTACTAGGGAAGAAATTGGGAGTGCCCAGTGGACTGGAGGAGCAGTGTTTAAACCACTGCGTCTACAGCCCAAGCAAGGCGCTTGCTGAGTGACTACTGAGGCCCTGTTTACTGATGCACAGACGGTTCGGAGCAACGCAATCTTCTACATGTATATGTCAGGGAAACGGGGCGTTGCCCACGTGTCCCATGCCGGTGTTGACGCGGTGGCAACAGGCGCAGTACGTCGCGCGTCAGAAGCAGAGGTGGCCGGCGTTAGAAATGTTGGTTCCTGCAAGTTGAAGGGCAGGAGCTGGCAGATGGGACAGATTACGTGACGTTCACTACCCCACGCACTGCTGTGTGCGTGGGATTTGGGCTGCTGGAGGACATGGGTTCTTCTCGATCATCGAATGCTTTTTCAGCCACACCCCCGAGGAAAGACAGCAAATCTTGAACCTGCGAGCGTACGCAAGCATCCTTACGTATCCGCGTGTCCGCCCCCTTGTTTGTGATCTCACAAGTAGGGACAATATTTTTTTTGCCCGACAATATAAATCTGGTGTACAGTATTAAATCGGGTTGGTATCATACTCACGCATGTCGTACATATCTGCGATGGTTCACTTTCCGACGCTGGTGCTCTACAGTTGTCCCAAGACCACAGAATTTTCTGACTAGCTGAGGATCACGAAGTCGTTGTGCCATCGGGCAAGTGAGCCACAGGGGAGCCCCGCGCTCTTTCTTTAGGTGACAGGCGTGACGCAAACTTCTCCAGTAACCCCCTAGGTTACTGGAGAAAACAGTACGGGACATAGGACGTGTGGTAGTCTTTGTTACAGACTTTTCGGTGTGTGTATGGAAGTTACTCTCATTTCCAGCCCTCCAGGTGCAGTTCCTAACAAAATTGGACAAGGATTTGCCCTGCGGACAAAATGCGAGACACAAACAGCCATGCGATGTGACCGCCCAGTTTATACTTGCGTATGTTGGCACCCAGATGACTGGCAGCTTCAGAGTGCCCGTCACACATGCACGCTCGCTGAAGCCCAACCTCGAGGAGCTGCTTGTTAGTGGTCAAACGGGCGAAGCGGGTTTCTCCGGCTTCGTCATCTTTAAGAGAGGTTCGCCTGCACGCAACAACCAGACAGCAGGCACGGCGGCTCATGCGAAGTTTGTGGAGCTGTCAAGAACAACTGTGAACGACTTCTCGTCGTGCCGCAGCAGGACGCCGGTGTGAGGTGGACCCTGCGAGATGACAGCATTCAGCACCCATTTCCTGGGGAAAGCGCGGTGCCTCAGGAAACTCGGATCTGCACTTAGCGATGTCCCAGCCGCTATCCGTCTCCACGGTCAGGCACCCTCCATTGAAGAAAGTAAGATACCGCCCAGTTTCGGGAATCCAATATTAGGAGCGCACCAGTGATGGGGTTATTACAAAATCCCGAACGCAGCGCCACAAGGTATCCCCGCAAGTCACTCCTGTACTGTAAAAAAACGACAGCGGATACTAGCACGTCAAACCTGATCTCCTGGCGAAGACCGCCTGCTCGGATTGCTGAGACGGCACCTAGCGAGACATTATGGAGCCCGTGCATGATTTCCGCTACACTCGCCCGGCAAATCGTGACAACTGTTTTCCGATGGACCCGCCGATCACTCCGCGTCCCTAGCCTGGCGCGAACGGAAACGGCCCGCTCGTGGACCCTTCTGTTGGGAACAGCAGATCTGTCTGCTGGCGTGCGCTAGGCTGGGTCGGCCGCGCGGCGTGTGCGCGTGCACAACATAAAGTTCCCGAACGGGTAATAACCGCCGGGCGTTTGCTCTGTCTGTGATAGCGGCGCCGGAAAAAGCTTGTATGTCGCGTAGAAGAGCACGGTCCCGTATTCAACTACCACTGGGATTGCGTGGGCCAGCAACCCAGCGACTGGGTAACTACCGCACGTAAGCGATGCCCTAGGTAGTCTGCGCAGAAGGTAACTGTTACAATTTCAGAGAACAGTTATGTTGCCTCATTGGAGAAAAAGGTTGAAGGGCCGCAGTGAGGAGCGGGCAATCCTTTCACGCGACACAGGATCTTACTTGGGAGTATTCGTGGCGGGCTTTGAGATCGCGACCTGCTGCGTCGTCTCGATACTGCAGGCTTACAATGTTGAAAGCCTGTCTGCACAAACGATCAGAGCACTCCGCAATCTCCTCGTGCGTGGGGAAGCTCGGTTTCCGCACGGCTTTCGAGAGCTACATTGAAGCAGTCGGCTATCCTACCCCGTAAAGTTTTTCTTGGTTTTCTCGCGCAGGAACTCAACACGCCGTAGATCTTTCTGGAACAGTCAGAGGAGATCAAAATGCAGTTGTCGTAGCCCGGGTATACGTCTAGCTGCTCTCCGAAGGACTCACCGCTGTGTGCAGTCACGTATCGGCTGGAGAAGCCTCCCTGCAGTCCTGACCGAAAGACGGCCTTTCAGCTCTGATACATTCGCTGTCTCGGCTAGGTCGCAGGCACAAGACATGCGTCCCCATTGTGACACAGACACACATTGAGTACGCAGTGGCCGGAGCAGCAAATCAGGTGCCAGTAACGAAGCAGGAATCAGCGGGCGTCGCCCTTCGCAGGCAATCGTTGCCTGAGGCGCCAGGAATGACAACCCAGGCTCTGGTCATCACCTGCTTCGAGAGGACAAGTGCCTGGAAGGGACGGCTGCTTTGTAGGCGCCCCCCCACTGAGAGGGTTCACACTGAACGCGGTGTCTAATTGTTCTGCAGATCGGACTGCACTGGGTAGTCAGCCGGCCACTGGAGTAACATCTGAAGGCGGTTCTCTCCATGACTCGGTTTCTGTATTTCCAATAGACGAATCTCCACGCTTCCCAGACCGATATTTAATGCGATAGGCAATGCCCATGAATGAAGGTGCTGTGTTTTACGAGTTCAGAGTGAGAGGACCAGCCGTGCTGGCCAAATTATTTTGAAACACTGCTGCGCACGGCCAGGAACTCGGTGCTCCGTGCCCTGTACGAGTTCATGCACTTGGAACAGCTGCTGCTTTTGAAAGTGACGGGACGCCTCCACTTCCGAGCCGGAGAGGGCATCTCGCCTCACAGTTTCTGCCTCATCCTCAATCGACTTGTATCGTGTCTCCCTGAGCTGTATTTGCCGTCTGCGCGGGAAAATCAAGAAGCATCTCCGCCACCTCTCTTGATGCGAAGCACTAGTTTACCAAGAAAGAAAGGGACTGCAGCCACTGACCAGACAGCTATCTTTTGCTTCGACAGATGAACAGAAAATGGTCCAGGAAGGCGAATGGCTTCCCACTAGCGAAGTGCAATTTCTGAATGTTCATGGAGGGGCGGTGTCACTCCAGTCTGTGTTTTTGAGAGAAAGTTGTCTCGGTCCTGAGAGCTCTACACCTCCCAAAAGGCAAGATGTACTGCTTCACTCCTGGGAGCGGACCCGGGCGGCCGACCAACCGCCCGACTGGTTTCGTGCCCGGTATAGCAGCAGAACTTCCGCTACACAGTCGTGTGCTGGCAGGCCCAACCACGCAGACCTCATACACTTGAGGACAAGAAGATCCTCTGGCTGAAGCTCTTCCGCTAGCAAGTGTGAGGTTCCAGAGTAAAGGAGCTGCCTCTTCAGTTGGGACGTTGCATCCCTTTCCACAAAGTAAGGAGAAACACCTACCGACGGGCCTCGTAGAACTTCTGCCTCTGCAACGCCTTCTCCTGTTTATCTTTCTGCGCGAGACTCCGTTCCTCCGGTCTTACGTAACGATCATGATCTGTGGAACGTAAAAGGAAGAGCGCCTGCACTCTGCTGGCTCAGAACTCCGCGTGAGCCGCTGGCTGAAGAGAGATTGGCAGGAGGACGTGGCTGAAGAAGGATGTCACCTGGGCCCAAGCACTAGATGCACGCACTCCGATTTCTGCTAGGTCGTCCGAAACCCTGCGAGTTCTGAGTCGTGTGCAGGTCGCCGAAGCTTTTGTCTACACAGCTAGGTGGGCTGGCGTCGTCCTTGAGGTCACGGTGTGCGCAGCGGACTGCCGCCAAGCAGAAACCCGAAGGTCTACGGGCATGCCTTTTCTATGTACTTACCGCTCTCGAAAGAGGGCACAAGCGGAAGATCCGCAGCAGGTTGAACCGGATCTGTTACCACCTCAATCTTGGTAAACTTTTCCCGTCTCCGCTTCAGTCGGTCTTTCTCCAGAGTCTCCCGGTGAGGGAGATCTGTCCGGGGCTGGTACGGTGGCATATACATGTTTGAATACTGATCAGTTCGCGGGCTTCGGAGCGCTGCTTAGCGGAGCGGCGAAATTGGAGCAAGCCCGGAGAGAAAGAGCTGAATATGCCGACCCCTGGTCGCCTCAGTGATCATTTGAGCACAACGATGCACGCCTACGTCCGTCACACAGCAGATCGTGTGACAGGGCAGACAAACCGATTCGTCTCGGGGCGCGCGGGGAATGGAAGTAAGCGGAAGAATGGCGGAAGCCGTGAAATCAACTGTAAGATGACAGTTCTGAACTCGGTGAGGCAGACCAGGTTTAGCCGACCATCTATGTCACCAGAACAGTGACACTGAGAAACAAAAATGAATTCCAAAGCTACCGCTGCTCGAAGAGGCCGGACTTCCCCGGCATACAGAAAGCGAGATGTGATGTGCCAACCTGCCAGCCCCACGAACCGGCGGGCTACACGAACACCTTCGTTCGCCGGCCATTCGTGCGCACGTTGTCTCGAATAACGCCGCCCGCGCTGGGCAGCCCCTGAACGGAGAGGGGCCGCTAGCGAATTGCTGGCTTGCTACCAGAGAAGAGAAACGGCTCCAGAAGTTGAAGACGGCTGAAGAACCAGCAGTGGGCTTCTGAAGACAGTCCCGTGTGTATCGATGCTGATATGGGACCCCAGCCCATCTGGGAAAGTAAAGGAATCATTGACGTGCTTTCGTGCTTCTAGCCCCACGGGGAGTGCGCGCCTCCTGGCTGCTTTACTGTGCCGTCAGGAAATGTTCCGGTGTTGAGATGCGCGGGGTCTTTCGGTGGGCGGAGAGGGAGTCTGAGGCTCGTCCAGAGGCTAGGACTCGACCTGAGCGCCGCCATGGCGCCTGTAATGGAAAAACGAAGTTGTCCCTGCTGCATGCACACGAAACGCCACACCACACTTACGCTCGTCAGCCGCAACAACCAAGAATCTCCAATTAAGGAGAGGGGGGCCGCCGAAGACAATCGCCACGACCGACCGACATCTACGTGAAAAGAACGAGGGAGAGTTTCCTTATCTCCGTCAGGGAGCCGGTCAAGACTGAGAGCCACACCGCTGTGTGCCAGCTGCTCTACCGTGTCTTTTTAACGGGACAAAAAAAGTCGCTGCCACTATACCTGAAGCAAGAAGTTTGGATCGGCAGCTGCTGCCAAATACTCAGTACCACCGCCACGTCCGGCAGTGTCTTGGAAAAAGCCCAGGTTCAACCGGGCGTGCGTACGGCCCGCACCTCGAAACTCCAGACCTCCTTCTACTGCGTACGTTCTCGCAGGTAGTCGCGTGTTCCGCTTGCCGAGTGTTGGACAGGTCCGTTGTGTCTGGATGCCATGCCCGTTGTCCACCAGGTGGGCATATAGTCATCTTTCACATCAATTACAACTACGCCCTCACAATGACCGGAAGGCCGGGCACTGGCATCGAGACGTAAGACTCTGGCACTCTACGGCCGCACCTGGCTGGCACGCTCGCCACCCGGAAGGGCCCACGTGGAGCTCTTTTGTTGATGCTGGGTGCACAGTCTTTCGGGACTGCCACGCAACTGCCGTCCTTTCTCCAGTCAAGCAGAAGTAGGTGGGTCCGGCCCAGCGGCATTCCAATCGCCGACCTGATCCTGCGTCTATTACATGTGTTGTCTTAGACCCGACGAACGTGTGCTGGCGGGCAGGGGATTTGTGCAGCAGCTGGGAAACCGTTTTTGCAGTGGAGCTGGGAAGCGAGGAAGTGTAGCCCAAGTGGCAAAGCCCGTACGGGCCGAGAGAGAGAGCAACCCCAGGTGGCGCCCACAACTTCAGTGGCCGCTCCTAAGCGCACTCAACACTGTGAATATATGGCTTCGTCTGACCACGAGGCACCACACTTGGACTCAGTACTGCGTGAGGAACGTAGACACCGGAGGCCGCTCGGGGTGCGTGGCTAGCCATGCGGCAACGTCGGGGCAAGCTGTAGTTCGTTGTGCACCAATGCGTCCTTCAACTTTGCTTTACCTGCCTCATCTCGCCCCCGAAGAATGCCAAACACGCTTAGCACTGATGAGTTCAAGACAAAACGTGCATATCTATAAGCTGGGGATCACAGGAAGCGGAAATCGTTGACGTCGCGATTGGGACTCCGCGAGTATCGACACAGGTCGGGGTTAGTGACCCGATTCACTGTCATGCGAGCAGGAAGTTTCCGTTGGGCGCCTATGACGGCTTTATCCGATCGCAGGCATCATCGGCTTCACACGGTTCCTCCTCTATTAGGTTAGTCGTTCGCGCCTCTGAAGAAGCTGGCGTATTGTAGCGTGTCATAGACAAGTCCAGACGTCTGCTCCATCCTTTGTCTGGGCGGGATCCAGTTTCTTACGTCTGATTGGAGTGGAGGGCGGTGAAACTTTGACACAACTCCTCGCTTTTCTTTGAGTCATTCATCTCTTGCTTTGCAGTTCTGCCTACCTAGTTTGTCTGTCACGCCCAGCATTCGCTTGTCTCGGTGCAAGTGTCTTCTCACTGACGCAGTCCTTGACAAACATGCGCCCGCTTTTCTCCTCACTTTTCTCTTTACTCGTCGCATCCCATTCTTCTTGACTTGTGCAAACTGAAGACCATTATGGTCCTGCCGCAGTGTGATTCTTGGCAAGCCTGTCACCTACTTCGCTCACAACGACGTTGTGTCCTTCCCTCTCCTACACGGAAGCTGCGCATTTTGTCAAGCTTGGGCCTTGTATCTTGCGTGTTGGGATGACCCGTACTGTGTCTTGAGGTTTCACCCGCTGCTGTGTCCGCGTTACAAGTACAGCATTACTGACGTGATAGGCTTTTCCTGCTTTTTGAGGTATAACGCTCACCGGACGTCCTTGCAATCTGGGGCGGTATGGCTTGTTACGTCCCAACCTAGTGGCCTGAGTGAAGGCATTTTCTGTCGGTTTTCGAGCGGCCCCCACCGTCGCCGCACATCTCTTTTCCCCCCTGTAGTCCTTCGATCCTGTCACGGTCGCTTTGTGCCGGAGAATTGTCGCAGTGCAGCTCGGATATCGCGTATAACGGACTAACTCCAAAGAGAAAGATGAGTCCGCTGTCGGGTCACACCTTCAGTCTTGCCAGCAAGAAGTTTCTCCAGCCGTCCAGGATAGACGGGAGTGAACGGGACTGCTGGGGAAGCGACTGCGGTGCGTTCCGTGAGCCCGAGCGTATGATGTTAGCGCTAGAGGCTGTCTAACAGGCCGTCCAGACTTCTGGTCTGTGTCATTTCACAGGTTCCTCAGCTCCCCCCCAACAAGTCCTTGACCGTGAGCCTCCTGTTGTTTAAAGTAACTCCTCGATCCTGCTGCCGGAAACCCGGATTGACAGTCATTCAGTTACCTTTTTGAGAAGGGTTTGTTGAGGTCGATGTCTAAGCTCAGGTCGTTCCTCAGAGTCTCTTGGCAGTGTGTCTAAGGGTTTGTTTTGCCAAAAAACAAGGGTTCTGGGGACGTTTTCTCAACTTTCTAGTATAGTGGCTGTTTTCCGCTGACTTGTCTTCCCACGTTCGCCTCGCTAGCGCGCAACATCCTGACAGGATATCGGGCAGCCTTCCGACTGGCTCCCCAACCAGTGTGTTTGTCACAGTCGACGGCAAAAAGAGCTTTCACTGCTGCCGCAGTTTGGATCGTCCTCTCGTCGGGACTGCGGGCCTTAGCGGCCTTTAGCGAATATAGCCGCGATGGCAGCAGTGTCTGCAACCATTTCTCTTGGGAGGTGCGTGCGTCGAGGTGACTGTTTCTGCGGCGGCCCGAAACCCGATTGCCTTGTTTCCCCATCTGTCTCTGGAAGCGGTGAAGGCTCTTTCGGCGAACCCACCGACTATGCCCCAAGTGCTTCAACAAAACGAGAGGAATCTCAACTTGAGGGCTTGACTGAGTCGCGCAGAGATGTTTCTTATTTTGGATCCCGAGATAAACAACCACACCGCCTCTGCGAGATCGGAGAGAAAGGCTGCGGGGAGAGTGACGCCAGTCATGAGGAAACGCATGTCCGGCGCTATCCTGTCGGGTCAAAGCTCTCCGGTGTTTCTCTGCAAGAAGAAAACGAGGCTGGAGGTGGGCTGTGGGGCCTATGGATGTTGGCGAGCTTTGCTCTAGCCGCGGCTGCTTCTTTACGGGAAAGATGCGGAAACGAAAGACGGATGCGTAGGGGAGAAACAAAACGTCTCCAGGCAAGTTTCAGAAATCGTGACTGGGCTGCTAGCCACCGGAGAGCTGCAGCGGTTGCATGTGCTGTTTTCGATCGAATACATTGAATTTTGAAGAAACAATCTCGAGGGATTGTGAGATCCCCTACGCGTATCAAGTCATTTTCCTGTCCATGTGAAGAGCAACTGCGACCTCTAGATCGCCCGTCCGACATCCGTTTTTTTTGCCATATTTCCTCGTCGCTCCTCGGTGCTGCGCAAGGGACCCGACATCCTTCAGCCGCGAAGAGAAGTGCTGAAGGAGAAAGGCCGGGAAACCGGCGTTTCTCATTGTACGCATCTAGGGACATATTGTGTACGCATCATAGCAGTGTATAGTTTGGAAGGGGAACTGGGGGGATGAGGAGGCGAGGAGTCGGGCTGAAAAGGTGGGCACAGGCACTCGATCACGTATGAGAAGGCTTTACCTATAATACTACTGAAACTACTCTAGTCCCGCAGGCAGCTAGAGGGAGAAAGGAATCTGGCACACATCAATGAACTGTTGGTATCTCGTATAAATAGATAAAGGTGAGGAGGTTTGAGTTTTCATTTCTTCGCTCTTTTACGAGTGCGCAGTTTTGAACTGCAAGAAGATTACACCCGGCGTTGTTCCCGGCAGACCAGCACAACTGCTTGGGCTCTATACGATTGCATTTCGGGTGGAGTTTAGTTCTATCAGGGGATACGACAGGAGTATACTTCTCTCTATGTTATACGTCTGTTCATTAGGGGGAGCCGCCCACGAAGATGTGCATTGCCAAAGAATTCTTGGTTAGTATGGATCTGGGGAGATCGAAGCAGGAACGGCTTCCGTTATGGTGCGCCTGGATTACAAACTATTCTTTGTCTGGTAGTGGCGACGCTGTGGCCTAGGGTTGATTGGTGAGCCCTGTGTAGAGCGTTTTCAGTGCAATTAAATTTTTGGAGTAGGTACGGAATTGACGTTTTACGTGCGTTCTACTGCCCATGCCGCTTTTTCTTCAGCTCTTCAAGCTCCTTGGTCTACCCTCGTCCATTACACCTCATCCCCCTTACTGTTCGTCCTGTAGTCCTTCCCCTTGTCACTCGCCATGCCTACGGCTCTCCAGTGGCTTTGCTGGAAATGGAGATACTTTTTCAGTCGAAGACAACTCTCTTCCCTTACCTTGGCCATTGAACTGCTCCGGTTCTCGAACACTTTCCCGGGACCTGCTGCTGCTACCAAGTAGTCGTGGTTGTATTTCTCGTACCGTCCCCCTTCATTCCGAAGACTCCGCGTTTTTGCCGTGCACGCCGCGGTGTCGAGATGTGTCAACAAGTCTGTCCTCTTTGCAGGAGATCTCCAGCAACACTTTCAGTCGTAGGCTTCCAGATGCTGCGCCTTCACCACAGTGCTGCTCCTGTTACCAGTGCGGGGAGACTTCTATTTCCTACTTTCCTTCTCTTTGCTCTGGCAAGGAAGGACGGGGAGAGAAAGCGTGTGGAACACTCGCCGCGGGACAGCTGCACTGTGGAACTCGCGAAGGGAAGGCAACCAGGGAAGATCCAGAACCAACGAATAGGGTTCCGACGCTAATGTACGAGGGCTGGCTGTTAAAAGAAAGCCAGTGGCGTCGAGTGTGGCGTCCGAGGTACATCATGCTCTTCGTTGTCGAACAGGACTCGGGTTGTGGTGCGCCGTGTGATATCAGTGCCCCACAGCGATTCTCGTTCACGTCCGATGCCGACAATCCTGTTCCGACGGCTGCTACCACTGTGCCAGTAGACACAGCCTCGACTACAAGGGGGGAGGACGACCGTGCTGCATTCCCGGGTATCACTTCTGGTAAGACCCCGTCAGCCGCGGAAGGTAGTCTTTATTCGAGTGCGGAGTGCTGGGATTTTCAGGGTCCTTCCCAGCAGCCTCTTCCAGATGAAGGTAGTATTTTCCTACAAGGTCACCCTCGGTGGACAACTTCCGCTATAGTGTCTAGTGATGCTTGGGGCAACCAAAGGAAAACTCCGACATGTACCGCTGAAACTAGTGTTGTCCCTCCTCCTCCTAGAAACAGCTGGAATGTACCCGCGCCGTCTCAGGACCGCCTTCTGCATGCGTCAGGAGACAGCGAATTGGAAGGAAGCGCCACTTCGGATCGTCAAGACATTTTTCGAAACGCGATCACTTCTACGACCACCTCAAATGTTACTTGGGAGCTTCTCAGTGAAACTGAAGAAGGCCAGTCAGAGTATCAAGCTACTGGGGAGGGTTCAGAGAAATGTCAAGAGGACGGAAAGGATACCTGTTCTTCGTCACGCCAGGTGATTCTGGCTGCTTTTGAAAAAAACCCAAGATGCTTCGGAAATCGGAGAAGAGTCGAGCAGTCGTGCTCGACATTGACGTGTGGCTCAGAACCATGCCGTCGTTTGTTTTCACGTCACATCTTCACCTCAGAGCGAGAAGGGTGTACATACATCTCCTGCGAACAGAGGAGGGATGAGCGTAGGAAGACCGCTTTGGCGACCCTTTTGGGGCCGGAGGCGCCTCCACCAACAGAAGTGTTTGTCCTAGATTGTCAACAAGTGAGGTCCAGAGTAGTTGAGCTATGAGTAGCATGACACCAGGGGCAGGTACCTCATCGAGTTCTGATTACTAACCCTTCGCCCAAGGCCAAAGCTTTTAAGGAGTCTCGGGTGACTGTCTATAGTCGTGCTTGCTCACCGGGGAGTACCCCCAAGTGTGAAGTTTCAGCTCCCGGACTGTGCTGATTAGGGTGTCTCCTTTTGTGTTGTTTTTCTTCTCAGCGCGTACAGGTCTTGCCGTCCGTAATCCCAGCGTCGCGCGTGCAGAGTGGTGTGGCCTCCGTCTCCCACTCGGTGATCGGAGAGAGCTTGTCTATGTGTTCTGCTATTCAGCCTGGATGTCCTGGCTTCTTGAGCAGTGCCCCTTCGAACCCACGAGTTTGCGTGTCTCCGTCCTTCGGTCCGCACTCCGAGGCGATGAGTCCACCCGAAAATGGCACCCGGTGTCACGGCGTCGGGAAGGGACAGTTTCCTTTGTTCGAGGACATGGGTTACTCAACTGAAGGAAGAGATGCGCGAACCTCCGCGTCTTTTCCTGACGCAGATCCTCTTATTTACCCCAGGGCTGAGACCGACGGCCGCTGCGCTTTCCATAGTCGGGGGCAAATGCCTAACCACAAACAGGCTCGCACGTTCGCTCCGGGTAGCCCGGAATGCTTTCTCTGTCGCTTAAGTGGACAACAAGGACAAACGTCTGCGCAGAGGAGGGCTACGAATCCATTAACGCAAGGAACAGATGCACTTTTCTCTGAGATCCTGGTAAGTGCCACTCGTTTCAGCAACGCGTGTTGCCTCGTTACTCGTGTCTCGACTTCTGGTCCTGCAGTGCTGCTGTCTGCCACTCTCTCACCGAGTGGAGTCATTCCAGATCCAGTAGGAGGGCGCCTGCCCAAAGGTCAGGAGCCACGGACTGCGGAATCATTTGGCTTGATGACCTACCATCTTACGCCACATCGGAGAGTCCAGCACTGGGCGCCGGCATACTATTCATTCTCTATGCGGACACAATAGTCGAAGTTCCTGCCACCCTGTCTTGTTTCCCCTCCATGACAATTCGTCGCATGTATTTGACGACTCGCCCTCGCGTGGACTTTTGACTCGCTCTATGCGCGAACCTGGGCCCCAGGAAACTCACGAATCTTGTGAGGCTTCGACAATGGGAAAAAGACCTGGTGCTATAAGTTTCCACTGGACGTTTTGGTTCAGTGTCATTCTATCGTGTCCAGGCAACATGGTAATGAGGAGCTTTATGTTGGCAAGCAGTTGGACCATGCGTATTCTGCTTTCAGGTGCTCTCCGGTGCAGACGGCCGCCGTCTGCGATTAGCGCCCTGCTCGCTCCTGCGAAGAAGAGAAACGAGCTGCCCTGCTTCACCTTGCATTCCCAGAGGCGGACAGCGCTCCAGCCACACTGGCTTTCCGTCCGGTTCCGGTTTTCTTCACAGAATGCTGAACTGGTGGAAGACAGCGTCGAGGCCCGAACCAGTATCAGACAAGGCCGAGCCAGGGCAAAACTTCGTATCACTCAAGCAAGAAACGAGGCGCAATCGGAGAACGTGCAGCCCTCTTTCACAGGGGCCTACCTGCGAAAGTGGCCAGTATCGCTCGGTGTCATTTGATGCTACTGGGGGTGTTCAGTGTTTTTCAGTAGAGGGCACGCCTGATGAGGCAGCTGCAGGCTGCTCGCTACACAGTAGATCAGCTCTCTCTCGCTGCCCCTCCGTTGAAGACAATTTTCACACTGGCTCACCTGGGGGGCACGTTGGGGCGTCTGGACCGTGCGAATCTTTCTTGGTACGGTCGCCACCCGTGTCCTTGCAATGTGCTCAGAAACTTTCCAGTTGTACTTCTTCGCATGCCTGCGTCGGATACCCTTTAAATACATCTCCTGCGTCTGGTGCAATTTGTTCTGCTTCGACTTCCACGTCGCCGTCATTGTCATTTGGCTGGCCGTCTCCTCTCTCTGATGATGGCAACAGTGGTGCCGTCTCCAATGTCCAGGTCTGTAGCGATCCTTTTCCTGTCTCGTGCCCCGCCTCTTTCCGTCCTAATTCGTCTGTTTTCTCCTTCAGCTCTCGCACGGATACAACCAACAGCCACTCTCCAACACTGCCCACTTGTCACCTGCCGCTGAGTAAGGCCACACGGCCGGCGGACCCGGTTGATGTCATCGTGTCAGCTCCGAGGAGAAGTAATGCTTGGGGAGAGTGCCATTCAGAATCCAACCACGAAGACGAGAAAGACATTTCTCAGGAGGGGGTCGATCACAAGGAATCCTGCATGGTGCCGCGGTGCAATAGGTTTGCATCTGACAACGGAGGTGGTCATGTATCTCATGGGACATCGGCACTCACGGACACGTTATCCACAGGAGGAGACTTTTTGGAAGGCAAAACTGCACCTTCAGATACTGGCCTTTCATTGGGGAGTGAGCGCAAAGAGAAGTTCACAATAGGAAGGTGTGACATGAACTCAACAAAGGAAAAAGCGTCCCGAGCAGCCTTTCAATGGTCAACAGCCACAGCATCCCGACCTGTGCAGAGAAACGATAGCGGCACTTCTTCAAGGGCCAGAATCACAGAGTCCCAACTACTTCGCGGCTGGTGCAGAAGAGACGACCGAGAGACACTTTGGAAACCAGAAGAAACGGGCCCCGAGGGAGCCCCGGGTCTGTTGGAGACGGGGAAGAGACACTGGGACGGGCCCTGGCGGGAACACTTCTACTGTGCTCATGCATGTGAGGACTTTTTTGATTCGTCGGCGGACAGTGGGACACAGGAAATTCGAATGTGGGGCGCTGTCATCGGCCACCTGGTCTCTCCTCCCTGCTGCGATCTTCCGGATGCTCGTCCTTTTTCTGTTTTTTGTCGCCGGTCTTCTGTTGTTCCGAGGACGGAGTTTGCTCGATACTCGTCATGTCTTTGTAGGGAGCAGGGTAGATGGGATCCAACAGAAAGCACTTTCCCTGAGACTTCAGAGTTCCCAGCTTCTCCTCCTAGTGCCCTGCTTCTGCCGTTCCTTGCGCCGCACCTTGCAGAGAACGCACTGCCACCCCAGAGTCCTCTGCGTCTATTTCTCTCTCCCTGTCGGTTTGCCTCTCTTTCTAGACCGTCTCTCAAGACAATGCATAAGTGCCTTTTCTCATCCCTGCCGAGGCGGAGCCCCACTGCCTGTTGCTCGTACAGTGTATCTTGCCCTCGAAAGACGCTCTCCCAGTGCTGCGGACACAAGGGCTCCTGGACCAGTTTTTTTCAAACGGACACGGGGAAGCCGGGATACACAGGAAGGCCGCATCCGTGGCTTCTTCTCCGTTCAGATTGCTGCGACTGTTTTCGCGACTTCATCCGTCCTGTAAAAGCACTTACCGGCGAGGAAGCGTGGGAGGAGAGCTCGCAAGGGAAACGACATAGCACTCAACATTCCTCTGTCGCCCTCCTTTCGGAATCAGGACTGGCGTTGCCGCTGGTGAGCTCATTGAAGCGAAGAGCTTCACATACGCAGACGTCACTGATGCGTTATCATACAAGTAGTAGTCTCTCTCCTTTGCATAGGTCTGATGCTCTTGGAGTTTCGGTCCCATGCCATGTGGTCGGCCAACTGGTGCGTAGTGAGGGCATTACAGCGATTGTTCCTACCATCAACCGAGCCATAGATTCCAGCCCTCACGCAGTCGGCCTGCAGGCGCAGTAGAGTATGTAGGTGGTTTCATACTTTCCTTCCGGGCCACTAAACGCGCCTGTGTGAAAAGACGGCCCACTTCTGGTGCCGAGCTCAACGGGGTACGGGATCGGATGGTGCGCGAACTCTGATGCTAGCGTCCGGCCACGTCCCATCTGAGGAATACTATTTTTTTCAAAGTGACGGCGTAGAAGGTTTCGGAGGGGCGACAGAGCCTTTCGCGCTGAACCGGTTCGCTCGCAGGGGCATATGCCTCAGTGTATGTTGTCGTAACTGGCGGATTCGTTACCTTCCGGTTGCCCGTAGTCGCAACACTCGGGCGCGTTCACCGATGGTCTCTAAAGATGTTCAATGGTTTTTCCAAAATCTTTTGTCATTCGTTTCTAAATAGGTGTCCGTTGTCTCTGCAGGCGTCTAGGTGGCTACAAGCGGTAAGCCACGAGCGGAAGGGCTTGAGGGACGTCCTTCTTAGCAGGGCGCGAATCTGTGACGGCGGGGGAGGTCTCTCTCCTCGTAACTCTGTCAGCGAGCATGGAGAGGCTCACTTGAAGGCACAAGAGGCGACCTTGGATGATTCCTCTGAAACGCGCGATGCCACGGAAAAGCGAAGGACGGGTTACCCAAGCGCCTTACAGCGACCAGGAAAACTGTCCGCTTCACCATTGTGCGGTCCTGTCTCCAAGCATACTTCTCTGTTACAGAGATCGTCAGATTTGTTACTTGACTGGCAGCGGCGAGAACTGTTTTTGCTTTCTGTATACTTGGGCGCGGGAAAGATGAATCGAGGTGGCGCAGCCGAGGTCATGCCAGACAGTGCACAGCTGGGTTCTCGTCAGGGAAGTTGCCATCAGTCTCGGGGGGAGAGTTGTTTAGCTCGTTTCCCAAGCCCTCCTGGAAGTTTGTCTGCCGTATTCGGTGCGTCGTCGTCACTCCAACGGATAGCGTCCGGGGACCTGTCGACCTCATGCCGCAAGAAAACGGCGCATGAGGTTGAGGAAGAAACGGCCCCTTTTAGGAACTGGGTACATGACTGGTGTACTCACATCGGGTTCCAGGACCTGCAGTTGAGGTTGTTTACATATGCGATTGCGCACAAAGGCATCAGCAACAAGTGAAGACAGCCGTCAGACTGCACAAGTCGGTTGAGGGCACCCGGCTGCCGCTGTCGCCACGGTGCGAATGCAAACCGCGCGTTCGCTCACGGGAAAGTCAGATTCCTCCTAGCATAGGAACTGATGTGTGGGAGATCAACAGAAAAAGCTCCGTCATTTTACAGGGTCACTGCTTCACTCCTTTGACTCTTCTAAGGGGGCAGGTGGCTGTCTTTCCTCGTCAGAGGGCTAGTCTAATGCACTGGCCCACCGGCATAATCCCTTGAGTCGCACTCAAAGCGGAAATGCTTTTGCATGAAGGTCGCTTTGTTGTCCCTTTTGTTGTCAGTGCAGGGGCAGGGCATCAGGGCTTCAGTGGTCTCAGGTGGTCCATGCGAAAGCACGAAGAGACAGCTGTGCTTCCGCCTGAAAAGGAATTCGCTCCTTTTCCTTTTATTCTTGTGCTGCTGTGTGTGGCTTAGCGGTGGTTTCTTTGTATGCATTCAGTATGCACGCCGTGTGCGTTCTCGGGGGTTCGTTTTCTCGAAAAATTTCTTTTTTCTTGAACTCGGCAGGTGTCTACATGGAAGTCATACGGGCGGATTCGACAGGCTGAAGCATGCTGAGCATGCCGACTCGTGGAAACTTTCTATCAACGCAGGGGTGATCGCCTTGCTGACTGCAACAGTCGTCGTCAAAATGTAAGTTTATTTTCTTCTTTCGTACAATATATACAGCCAAAAACGAGACGTGCCGCGACCAAGTCACGGCGGTGCCGCTCAACCCACCCATGCACTGGCAGCTTATTGTGTGCTCGCACGCGGAGGTCGTAACCGATTTGTAGCGACAAACAGCGCTCGCGCAGAGGACCGCCGGAGACGTTACGCTGCCGAGTCGTCTGCGATTCTGCCTCCTTGCAAGCCTTCGCATGCTGTAACAGCCCAATGCGCTCTCGCGTTAAAAACAGTAACCAGCCTGTCGCATTCCGCCGAACTAAGTCCCTTCATAGCACCGGAAACTCCTGCTCGTCCCATCCGCAGTTCTGTGTTGCCGGGGTGGTTTGAGAGTTGCTGCAAAGGGGCACGGATCTGGCCTGTGCTACCGTCGGTCTAAGAGAAGACTCTCTGACCCGACAGCAGAGTGACGATCAAAAAAGAACAACAGCATAAGGCACCTTATTCCCTATTCTTTAGTGCACTATCCTAGGCAGCACACCCGTACTCCCCGTCCCTACCGTTTGCCAGAGTGCGTTTCGCTGGTTCGTCCTTCTACAGCATATCACGAAACTATAGACTCTGGGTTCTTTTTCTTCTTGTTCCCTCGTCGACCTCTGACGTGTTACGGGCCTTGGCCACAGGTTATACCCAAGGAAATTGCAACATATGAGCAGGTGGTCAACCTTCCCGGAACAAGTCGTTTTCCTTTTTTCTTCATTTCTATGGTACACCTTCTTTTTCAAACTGGTTATGTGGTATGAACAACGCAGTTAATCTACCTCGGAGTCACGACACGCAGCCCAGAACACCGGCCCCTCGATGAGCTAGTGTGTTAAGGGCAGTGCGCCACATCCTCGCTGTTGAAGCAGTGAGCTGGCCGTGCGTCGGGCAGTTAACCCGACCCGTTAACGTGACAATTGGCTGTACGGGCTGGGACCCCCTGGATTTTTTTTTTCCAAGCGGAGATAAGGAAGTAGTGTGAAGTGTCAATAAGAGGAAGGATGTAACCAACGCGGAAGTGTCATTATGCGCTCTTCGTATTCATCTGCTCGTTATAGTCGGAAACGGTCTGAAAGGGCATCCACATCACCATTCAAACGGTTCTGCACTCTACCGCGCCGTGTTCTCCCGTTGAATCCAAATGTGACCATGTCTAGGTGAAGGGCAGTTGCTCAACCTATGGCACAGGAATATGAGATGGACAAAACGTACAGTGACATCACGCAGCCAATCGTAGCACCCGGATACCCATATACGATGCCGTACTCCACAGGTCAGGGGAAGACAACACCCGTGGAAGTCGAAGGACCGTACGTCTTGCCGCCCCCGAGGTTTGACGGACGGTGTCAGAGTTTTAGGCTCTGACCCCTGAGCCAGTGGGAGCACCCACCCCTTCACTAGCAGTGACCTCGAAGTGGTGCCTGTAGTCGTGATGGGAGTAGATTGAGAAAGTGTCTGATCTCTGTTCTAAGGGACTACTCTCGTGAAGAGTGTCCAGTCTCCGTGTCTTAGAACTGTCGTGAGTTGATCAGAAGGGGAATTTACGCTGTATGGTGGGAAGAAACAATCGAAAGGCCCGATCTGACCTAGATCAGATATGTTCTTAATGACAAAAGGAGATAAAGGGCTGCAACTTTTACAGGTCGACGAGACTATCCGAAACGTGTCATTAATCTCTTAAGTCAGCCTTCGAATATAAAGTAGTAGCTAGGATTCAAGCCTGTGTGTGTAAGTCCGTAAGGTTCAGAAGACACCGGTTAACCTGCGTGAGCCCGACCGTCCAAGGAGAAAAGCGGCCCGAACCAGGTACTAGCGACGCGGAAGGGGCGAACCCTTTTCTTGGGGAAAGAACGAACAAAGAGGGGGTAGATCTCAAGGTGTGAAGGTGTCTAGGGTTAAGTGCGCAAATGGGAGTGAGTTGGTGACGACGTCCTTTATGCGGGAAGTACCAGTAAGTGTAACTCGTGGAGGGGGAACGTAGATTTGTTGGCAGCTGACGTTGTATACCCGCTGTTGTTGGGACGAGATTTTCTTAGCCGGTCGAAGGTGCTTTGGAACTTCGGACGGGCCACATCAGATTTCAACGAACTAGGGATGACTTAACCAAGAAATAAAAGGTCACTTGGACTCCGCGAAAGAAAATTCGACACCGCGAGAAGGATTCGAAGGAAAAGCAGAAATCTCGTCAAGAATTAGGGAGACCGCGAGCGGAATCGAGGGAGTTGTCTCATCCACATCTGCAGGGCGGAAAACAGAAACAACTAACGCGAACCGCTATTAGTAGCGGGTCTCTCGCGAAGAAACAATCGTCTGTGGTTGCGGACGCAGTAAACTGGCATAAACCCGCAATGTCCTTGATGATGAGAGATAAAACGCCAGCTTCTGATAAAACGCCAACTTCTGTATCGACCAGCGAGATTGAAAAAGGGACCTACGGCCAGTTGAAGAAATGGCTTAAACGTGGGGCATTAGAGTGGATGGGGTTCGTCAAAATTTCCCCAGCTGAACAGGAAGAAAGTGGTGCTTCTGAATGCCTGAAACTATCAGAAAAAGAACCGGACGTGGAACGGATTCCTTCGGAATTGCAGGGCGTATTGGATTCGGTTAGTGACATTTTCAAGAGATCCCAACTGGAGGCGTCAAAACACGGAATATTAAACATCACATTCCCAGTCTGCCAGACCGTCTGCCCTTTGACACGAAGCAGTGCTACAATCTGGATCAGCACCTGCAAGAACTGAAGAAGCAGCTGAACCATCTACTGGAAAAGCAACTCATTAAACCGTACCAGTCACCAGTTGCAGCTCCCGTATTCTTCGTAAGCAAAGAAAGATGGGAGACTGAGAATGGTGATTGACTACCGTGCTTTTTACGGACTAACCATTCGAGAAAGATACCCTATACCAGGTATCCACGACCTTATCACCCGACTTTGTAAAGCAAAGCGGTTTTCGACTCTGGATTTACAATCGGGTTACTACCAGGTTGAAGTATCAAATGCTGACCAACGGAAGATCGCGTCCCGACCACGCTACGGCACGTTTCAGTCTACAGTCAGGCCGTTCGGCCTAGCTGGAGCTCCGTTCACTTTCCAGAAGCTAATGCAGAACGTATTTTTTGACGAACTGGACAATTTTCTCACTGTCTACCTTGACGACGTCCTGGTTTTTTCCGTGACCCGGGATCTGCATCTCCGTCATTCAGTACAAGTTTTTACGAAGATGCGAAGAGAACAGCTGTACGTCAAATTTCCAAATGTCAGTTCTGCAAAAAAAAAGTGCAGTTCTTAAGATTCGTCATCTCGGATGAAGGAATGGCAGCAGATCCCGACAAACTCAACACAATAAAGGAATGGCCCGAAATCGTAACTGACCGCGAACAGCTCCGCGGCTTTCTTGGATTGGTCGGTTACAGCGGCTCGCCCTCACGCCATCACACTACGGAAACACTTC